>NC_134485.1:165659766-165799766 GCF_040206685.1 Ascaphus truei
GAAATGTCTTACAGAGTGAAGACACAATAAAACATTACATTAAAATGTAGGCTGTTATATGGGTAATTACATTAATTTGTATGTACATAATATTAGCATGAAATGACAATCTAAATTACAATAATACACCTGAAACATCTAATACTGAACAAGAGCTAAGTGAATGTCATCTTCCATTTACATGCAAAGTGTGTCATAATGTATTAACATTAATCAACTGATGATTAATACTGTAGATATTCATATGTTACAAAATATGCCTTCACTCATTCAGTGAATGAGCATTTATAAACATTCATGTGTACAAGGACATACTTGAATGTTTTCAAGCATCTGTACATGATCATACATACACTATGCATGAAAGAGTCTGCAGTAAACAACACCACTACACAAAATAATTTAGTGAATGTGCTTATTTATTTTTGTTTATCCTTTTGAGAGCGAGTCACAGGCCTGCTTGTTGGCTGTTGTGTTCGCCTTTTCCCTGTGCCAAGTACTCTCGCCTTAACTGTAGCACTTGTACTGGCCTGTGGCAGTTCTGGGACACTGGTTGTGGGCTGTGGCACTTCAGGGGCAATGGGTGTGGGCTGTGGCACTTCAGGGGCACTAAGTTTGGGCTGTGGCACTTCAGGGGCACTGGGTGTGGGCTGTGGCACTTCAGGGGCACTGGGTGTGGGCTGTGGCACTTCAGGGGCACTAAGTGTAGGCTGTGGCACTTCAGGGGCACTGGGTGTGGGCTGTGGCACTTCAGGGGCACTGGGTGTGGGCTGTAGCAGTTGTGAAACACTTGAGAAACATTGCAACAATGGTGGTGGAGCACTTTCTTGTGTTTGTGTTTATGTCTTCTTCCAAAAGTTGGTGATTAGTAATTGTTGCCCAAACTTTCTTTTGCGTGTCTCATTTGTAGGTGTCGGTTCCATATTTTGAACAGATGATGTAAGCGGTTGGATGTTGACAGGGACCTGCACAGAACTTGCACCTACTGTAACGGTATCATCCTGAAGTGGGGAATGAAGAAGTGATGACTCTGGAGAAAAATTAGCAGCATGTAAAGATCCATCCTCTGATGGGGTAAAGTGGAATTGTTGTTCTCTTGCTGTACTCTGAAACTAATTGGCTTGGCTTACATTCAGAATTAGTGCTTGTAATGTGCTGTTTAGATTTTGGATTTCTTTAGGAACTTGGATGATGACATTTTTTATTTGTGACATTTCTGAGATTGACCTTTCATGCATCCTTTCATGCAGTGACATCATCCTTTCATGCATTGACATCAATTCTGAATGGCGACGATTTTCTTCACCCAAGATTCGTTCTTCAGAAGCTGCAATAGCTGAGTAGGTGTCACGAGCAGGAGGACTTGAATGCTGTGTTAATCCAGGAGTGTCAACATCTTCATGGTCACTTGAGTGAATTTGTCCTTGAGCGGCAACATCTGGTTCTACAAATAAATAAAGACATTATGAACTGACATGGAACTTTCACTTTTTTTTTTACTATAATGATAGTTGTTCCCATAGTGGAACACATAACATGTTTCCATAATTAATTATTTGTGTCCAATTAAAAGATGATGCTTGAAGCAACAATGAAGTTTAGACTCAGTGTGAAAGAAGAATGAATTAAAGTTTGTTGTAACATCACAACTCCTAGCTGATACTTGAAAGCAGACACAATACATGTTGTCATGAAACACTACATCTCCTGTGTCAATAACTGATCTGAAGTTCATTACATGTGAAAGGCATTTATTTTGCATAGCAAATGAAATGCTTCCAATGTACACATTATATGGGCTGCACCTCATACACTCACCTTCCATTCTTGATGATGACCTTGATGAGACAGGTGACGAGACATGTTCAGTGTCACGTGCCACAGGTGACACAGGAGCTTCCGGACCAACTATATAGAAGAATAACATCAGAATTTCATTGTCATGTGTACATAATTAACATTAAGTATCTGTAGTGGGAGTACTTATGGCTAAATATCAGCATCCCGTAACGAAATCACAATTCTATGGTTAGGGAAATCTGTATATTATCCATCTTAACATAAATGTACATGTGAAACTAATCGTCACATTTCTTTTAAACACCATACAACATACATACAATGTTCATGCAGGAATGCGTTATAAAATTAACTGGTCTGTTGTACATACACTGCATATGTTGGGTATTAATATAGCTACAATAATGTACATCACTACCATGAAAGCAAAGTTGACTCTGCTTATAATTCAGCACCTAATTGTGGAAATGTGTATGAATGTTTTTAGTGATCTGTCAGAACATTTAAGAGAAGCAGGTGTAGCGCTCAATGTGGCTGACACTCAGCAACACATGCAGTGTGTCGCTCACAGATGATACTGGTGTGAGAAGTTAGCGTATCTATAACGTTACAATAATATATAACTGAAGAATGACTAACGTACGTTTTAATATATCGTGCACTGGTGGTTGAAAGTAGTAAGATAATTACCATTTCTAATGAATGTGATGAACTTCTGTTCACCTTGTCAGCTTCTAACAACTGTAGTCCCTCCCCCAACACTTGACACCACCATGACCTCTTAGCTGCTTCTACCACCTGTAAGCCCTCCCACAAGACTTGACCCTACCATGACCCTGTGATCTGGCTCTCTGCCGGACACCACCCCCTCTGTTCACCTCTATGCTGTGATTACATATTAATTGCAGCTGGTTTCACATACCGGTACATGAGCGAAATACAAATATGAAGTGAGCTACATATGAACACAATTAAATACCATATGGTACATGTTCCTATTTATGCTCACATTATACTACATGAAGCAAAAAAAGAGCTTTCATAATACATAATGGAATTTGTTTGTGAAAATTATTCATGTTCGCCTTTCAATTGACAATATTCCATGCAAGACTTTATTACGCAGTAAGGGCCTGTTTATAGGTGTAACATAGATTATCACACACACACATATATATATATATATATATATATATATATATATATATATATATATATATATATATATATATATATATATATATATATATATATATATATATATAGTATATGTATATATGGATTGACACATACATGAAATAGTGAATTATGCATTTGTGTGCACAGACACAGTATAACGAAGAACACAGTGATGTTAAACATTACTGTGACAAAGAATGACTGCAGGTGTGCTTTGTGGTTATGCATGTTAACCCATTGTTTGTAAAAAGATTAGAACATACATTCAGCTTTTAACTATAGGGGAAAGATGTTGAATGCTTTGTAAAGTAGAAGGTTGCAGTGTGTGTTATTTGGAAGATCATTACACAGAATCCCTTCATGCAGGTCAAGTGGTGTATGTTGACTCATAATGATATAAGACACGATACAGTAGCTGAGCCAATACATGTTTCCAAACACACATAGATATTATATATATATATATATATAGGTTATGGTGGATAAAAAAAGTGACTAAAACCCTCCACAGTAAAGCATAAAGCAACTGTAAATATTCCTGTATATTCATTTGCATGTCTTAGACAGGTCTGCAACCCTGTCTTTCACCATTATCACCCAGCAAACAGCACTTCCTCTGCTGCAAGGGATTCTGGGAAATGACATGCAAATGAGCACACAGTGCCACTTTTTATCTCATGCTCACATTACATGAGCAACCCTTAGCCAATGCATGCTGCTTTAAACACAGCTTTTAAGCAAGGACTTGGGAGATGCAAAGTCAGTTGGTGGTGGTGATTACCTACTCTTATCTCATTTGAGCAAATGTCAGCAAGCCAACCTCACACTGATGATACCCATCAAGGTTGAAACATGTCTGTGAGTGGGTTTACTGACTTTGCATCTCCCAAGTCCTTGCTTAAAAGCTGTGTTTAAAGCAGCATGCATTGGCTAAGGGTTGCTCATGTAATGTGAGCATGAGATAAAAAGTGGCACTGTGTGCTCATTTGCATGTCATTTCCCAGAATCCCTTGCTGCAGTGGAAGTGCTGTTTGCTGGGTGATAATGGTGAAAGAAAGGGTTGCAGACCTGTCTAAGACATGCAAATGAATATATAGGAATATTTACAGTTGCTTTATGCTTTACTGTGGAGGGTTTTAGTCACTTTTTTTTACCCACCATAACCTTAATAGTGGTGGTGATTACCTACTCTTATCTCATTTGAGCAAATGTCAGCAAGCCAACCTCACACTGATGATACCCATCAAGGTTGAAACATGTCTGTGAGTGGGTTAACTGACTTTGCATCTCCCAAGTCCTTGCTTAAAAGCTGTGTTTAAAGCAGCATGCATTGGCTAAGGGTTGCTCATGTAATGTGAGCATGAGATAAAAAGTGGCACTGTGTGCTCATTTGCATGTCATTTCCCAGAATCCCTTGCTGCAGTGGAAGTGCTGTTTGCTGGGTGATAATGGTGAAAGACAGGGTTGTAGACCTGTCTAAGACATGCAAATGAATATACAGGAATATTTACAGTTGCTATATATATATATATAATTTTTGTTTTTTTTACTTTTTTGGACAACTATATGTCACGCTTGTGCTCTCCTCACAAGCGCAGAGAGAAAGGGAAGGACCCAGTAGCGAGGTGGGGAGGCCGCAGGGGATACGAAGGGAGTGAGTTGCCGCGCAGCTGGGGATCGGCGCACGTAGTCACGTGACCGTGCCGCGCGCAAGAGAATGCGTGACGCGTCCGGAGGTGCAGTGCCTACTCAAAGACACGAGTGATCCAGCTGCATGTGCGCGCATGCTCTGACAGCAGAGCGGGAGTGCGTGCGTTCTCAGGCACCAACGCGGGGGTTGCTGGGAAGCCAACTCTTCAGCACGGGAGTCTGGAAATGGAAACCAGGAACATGGGCATGGAGTCCAGAGCACAAGGTAACATCCAGAGAAGGATTGCTTCTTGGAGAACATCCAGACTTCTTAAAGGCATAGTAACAAAAACAGCAAGGTGCAGCGAAACTAAACATAACATAAGGGTTCTTAGTCTAATCCATTGGCCAAGGAATTATAAGCCTGCTACCACGTCAAGGTGAACCCTACTAAGCAGGTACCTACACTACCCGACGGTAAACTAACCTTAGTAGTATAAGAGTGAATGTCCCAGTCTTCCGGAATCCACAGGAGATAAGTAAAGGTCCCAAGGAGGTCCAGGCAGGTATGCGATGAGTACTAGCAGGCACCAGGGCTGGTAGCAAAAGACTAATAGCAGAGAGAAAGTCAAAGAGAGGCTTACTTCCTGTCAGGAGGAAGAGGGCAGGGTTTGCCAGAAAGCAAGATGGCGTTGCTTGCGTCAGAATCTTTAAAGACACAGGATCTTGACTCGCAGCTAGAGGGCGGCGATCAGAAGTAAACAGGTAAGGAAGGGACACGCCGCAGGGGGCGTGTTCCGTGCATCGTTACAGTACCCCCCTCTTAAGGATCGAACTCCGAGCGATCCAAGAGACTTAGGGGCAGCGATGCATAGGAAGGAATGCTCGCAGCTAGAGGGCAGCGCCCGCCACACAGAGAATCAACAGGGAATCTTGACTCGCAGCTAGAGGACGGCGCATGCCATTCAGAGAGACATCAGAGAAACTAGGCATGGGTAGAGAATACGCCACAAGAGGGCGTGAAGTTGACTCGCAGCTGGAGGGCGGCGCACGCCGTCACATGTACGCGCCACGCGTGAGAGAATGCGTGATGCGACCGGGGGTGGCCGGGCTCCGTGGTACGAGTATGGAACTGCGGGTGCGTGCATGCTCTATAAGGAGAGCGGGAACTGAGATGCGGCAGGTAAGGAGGGAGCACGCCGCAGGGGGCGTGTTCCCCAATTCCTTACAGTATCCCCACCTTCAGGATCGGACTCCGAACGATCCTTACTAGACTAGGGGGAACTATAGGATCTCCCAACGTTACAGGGGTACAGGAACGGGCCTCTGCATGGAGCTAGCAGCAGGCTTCAGGAACTAGGAACATGGACACGAACATGGCATGGAACATGGAGACAGGCAGCCACCTCTGGGGGTCCGTTTGTTTGGCCGAGCATAATGTCACGCTTGTGCTCTCCTCACAAGCGCAGAGAGAAAGGGAAGGACCCAGTAGCGAGGTGGGGAGGCCGCAGGGGATACGAAGGGAGTGAGTTGCCGCGCAGCTGGGGATCGGCGCACGTAGTCACGTGACCGCGCCGCGCGCATGAGAATGCGTGACGCGTCCAGAGGTGCGGTGCCTACTCAGAGACACGAGTGATCCAGCTGCATGTGCGCGCATGCTCTGACAGCAGAGCCGGAGTGCGCGCGTTCTCAGGCACCAACGCGGGGGTTGCTGGGAAGCCAACGCTTCAGCACGGGTGTCTGGAAATGGAAACCAGGAACATGGGCATGGAGTCCAGAGCACAAGGTAACATCCAGAGAAGGATTGCTTCTTGGAGAACATCCAGACTTCTTAAAGGCATTGTAACAAAAACAGCAAGGTGCAGCAAAACTAAACATAACATAAGGGTTCTTAGTCTAATCCATTGGCCAAGGAATTATAAGCCTGCTACCACGTCAAGGTGAACCCTACTAAGCAGGTACCTACACTACCCGACGGTAAACTAACCTTAGTAGTATAAGAGTGACTGTCCCAGTCTTCCGGAATCCACAGGAGATAAGTAAAGGTCCCAAGGAGGTCCAGGCAGGTATGCGATGAGTACTAGCAGGCACCAGGGCTGGTAGCAAAAGACTAATAGCAGAGAGAAAGTCAAAGAGAGGCTTACTTCCTGTCAGGAGGAAGAGGGCAGGGTTTGCCAGAAAGCAAGATGGCATTGCTTGCTTCAGAATCTTTAAAGACACAGGATCTTGACTCGCAGCTAGAGGGCGGCGATCAGAAGTAAACAGGTAAGGAAGGGACACGCCGCAGGGGGCATGTTCCGCGCATCGTTACAGTACCCCCCTCTTAAGGATCGAACTCCGAGCGATCCAAGAGACTTAGGGGCAGCGATGCATAGGAAGGAATGCTCGCAGCTAGAGGGCAGCGCCCGCCACACAGAGAATCAACAGGGAATCTTGACTCGCAGCTAGAGGACGGCGCATGCCATTCAGAGAGACATCAGAGAAACTAGGCATGGGTAGAGAATACGCCACAAGAGGGCGTGAAGTTGACTCGCAGCTGGAGGGCGGCGCACGCCGTCACATGTACGCGCCACGCGTGAGAGAATGCGTGATGCGACCGGGGGTGGCCGGGCTCCGTGGTACGAGTATGGAACTGCGGGTGCGTGCATGCTCTATAAGGAGAGCGGGAACTGAGATGCGGCAGGTAAGGAGGGAGCACGCCGCAGGGGGCGTGTTCCCCAATTCCTTACAGTATCCCCACCTTCAGGATCGGACTCCGAACGATCCTTACTAGACTAGGGGGAACTATAGGATCTCCCAACGTTACAGGGGTACAGGAACGGGCCTCTGCATGGAGCTAGCAGCAGGCTTCAGGAACTAGGAACATGGACACGAACATGGCATGGAACATGGAGACAGGCAGCCACCTCTGGGGGTCCGTTTGTTTGGCCGAGCATAATGTCACGCTTGTGCTCTCCTCACAAGCGCAGAGAGAAAGGGAAGGACCCAGTAGCGAGGTGGGGAGGCCGCAGGGGATACGAAGGGAGTGAGTTGCCGCGCAGCTGGGGATCGGCGCACGTAGTCACGTGACCGCGCCGCGCGCATGAGAATGCGTGACGCGTCCAGAGGTGCGGTGCCTACTCAGAGACACGAGTGATCCAGCTGCATGTGCGCGCATGCTCTGACAGCAGAGCCGGAGTGCGCGCGTTCTCAGGCACCAACGCGGGGGTTGCTGGGAAGCCAACGCTTCAGCACGGGTGTCTGGAAATGGAAACCAGGAACATGGGCATGGAGTCCAGAGCACAAGGTAACATCCAGAGAAGGATTGCTCCTTGGAGAACATCCAGACTTCTTAAAGGCATAGTAACAAAAACAGCAAGGTGCAGCGAAACTAAACATAACATAAGGGTTCTTAGTCTAATCCATTGGCCAAGGAATTATAAGCCTGCTACCACGTCAAGGTGAACCCTACTAAGCAGGTACCTACACTACCCGACGGTAAACTAACCTTAGTAGTATAAGAGTGACTGTCCCAGTCTTCCGGAATCCACAGGAGATAAGTAAAGGTCCCAAGGAGGTCCAGGCAGGTATGCGATGAGTACTAGCAGGCACCAGGGCTGGTAGCAAAAGACTAATAGCAGAGAGAAAGTCAAAGAGAGGCTTACTTCCTGTCAGGAGGAAGAGGGCAGGGTTTGCCAGAAAGCAAGATGGCATTGCTTGCTTCAGAATCTTTAAAGACACAGGATCTTGACTCGCAGCTAGAGGGCGGCGATCAGAAGTAAACAGGTAAGGAAGGGACACGCCGCAGGGGGCGTGTTCCGCGCATCGTTACACTATATAAATATAGGTATATATATATAGATATACATAGAGATATATATATATATATATATATATATAGAGAGAGAGAGAGAGAGAGAGAGAGAGAGACATATATACAGATATATATGTAGGTATGCTTATATTTGGAACAAACTATAAGTTGCAGCGGAAATATAGATAAGAACTGTAACATACGACATGCGTAGTACAGTAAAATTTGTCACCTGGTGGAAATTGAGATGAATAAATTCCGATATCTCTGTCCCCTGGCAAACCCTCCACGACGACAGGAAGAAATTTGTCACGCATCTGCTCCTCCAATGGAGTTAACATTAGAGCTTGTGCTGGCGGCCCACCTCCAGTGGCAGAAGCATGCATCCGTTGTGCTTGGATTTTTTTCTTTAAATTCGCCTTGATATCATCAAATCTCTTCTGACAATTTGTGCGGTCCCTGACATGATTCCCACACGCAGACACAGACAATGTTATTTGCTCCCACATTTCTTTTTTTGAGGCTGAGCTTGTCCGCCCTTAAAATACATACAAAATATATGACGTTACTAATTAATAGAAAGACGAACATTTTACAAAACTGCTACCTGTTCCAAAAGATACCAAACATGCTGGTTTAGGTTGAATATGTGTAGCACATGAGCATTTACGTGGAAACATACACATCTAAGGAAGCTTGCATGAATATTGTATGAAATTTGGCAAACTTTTTTGACTGATTGTTATGGTCGTTATAAAGCATGAAGGATTATGTGTGTAACAATTAACTTTAATTGATAGATATTAGAGATTAATAGTTTGATATTAACACATGTCACATGAGATAGGATAAAATGTCTTTGAACAATCAATGCAAAGATTTACTTATCTACTATATGCCCATACAGAGAGTAATAGTGCTCCAAAATCCCTGTGACAAGAACTCTGTTTTCCTCATCATGATATCTGCATGATATCTGCTTTGTCATTCCCTCATTCCAAGAACTATGTGACTGGAACTGTATATTTTTCATTGATATTGATTTGAGCATTTTTTCAAGTTCTATTTTGCCTCCATAGTTAATGTACTAAACAACTATTGAATCATCCTCTCTTTATCAAGTTAATTATAATGTTGTACATACTTTTCTCTGTATTTAGGGGCACTTATTATGGGTATAAGCCATCACCTGTGCACTTCTAGTTCACTATGCATGTTTCCCATGGCTGCGCAATTATTGTTGCTATGCCTTTAACTTAGGGGACAGGACTGATCTCGGAGTACTGCGCATGCGCATGACGTAATCCTCTATACAGGGAGCGTCTCACTGTGCGGGGCTTGTCTCTGGCTGGATGCACATGCGCATTGAATTGCACCCTGCACTTCACCTATTGGTCAGGTGTGAGTAAGCAGTGATCGACACAGGAGTGTATCGGGTATTCCCCGATGACGTCATGCGCATGCGCAATCTGTTGAGAGGGGAATGATTTGCCAGCTGTGCCCTTTAGTGACAGGAAGGGTGTTTTCTGGACAATTATGCACAATTGGGTCTTTACCAATGACGCTTCAGGAGACATACGCAGCAAGTATGTGTGCAATGTACACTCCTGCTAGCCATTTAGATAATATGTATTTTGTAGATTTTCACCAGGTGACGATGTTCATGGGCATAATTACAAATCCTTTTTAAGCATGCATGTTATCCTGCCTACCCCACCACTCCCAGTTGAAGGCATCTGGCCAAAACGCGTAGGAGTGGGGGCTGTAGGCACGATCTACATTAACTGCTCTTATTATGTACTTATGTACTCTATTTCCAGAGGTTATTTCATAGATCTCATAGGAATGAGCATTTGATAATATGATATGATTTGATTACTTGGCCACTGCCACTTCCTTTTCATCTTAGCCCTTTTTCTGCAGTATATTACTTCACCTTGTCTAATACACTCAAGGGTACACACTTTTCAGACTTGAGACGTTTTGTCCATTTTTGTGTTGATTGTTGGAGGATTAATGTCAAGATGTACGTACAGGGGAATTATGCCTTGTTTTAATTATTCTTTGCTTTCTTTTAGACTCTTTGTTTTGTGACAGTTTATTCAATAAAAATTTGTATTTGTATATTTAATTGGTATACTAGAGTGCTATTATTTGGGGCTTTCTTTTTTCTTTTCTCATACCACATAATCTGGCCCTTATAGCACTACTGACTTACTATTAAGTATTTATTTGAAGTCGGTATTTAGTTACTCTAATTTACCTTGTGGATGCGGGTTCCGCTCTTTCTCTTAGCATATCCATTTATACTACCAAGGTAGTTTCCTGGATCCCAGCTCCCTTGATCTATAGCTATTTAGCTGTTTTTGTCACAGAACTTATTTTAATGGATTTTTTGGCCCGTGAAGAGCGTCGTCGTGCCTACGCCAATGAGGCGTTTAATATTAATATAGCAGGGACTGCACAGATTCCTGATTCTCAAACACCAGGGAGTGGTGAAAAAATTAAAATCCTGAAACAATTGTCCCAAAAACGACTGCGGTCGTGGTGGACAAAGACAGCCCTTGAAAAATACATATTATACCAATTTATACCTAGAGGCTTGCGGGTGCAAACGTTTCCATCATTCGAATTTATAGAGCCCTCACTTAAACAAAAGTGGGAAGATACTCTCAGCACCTGCTCCTTTGAGCTACTTAAAATCCTAATAGAGCATGATCAGGCCCGTATACGGGAGGTTACAGCTCAAATTGAATTAATTGAAAAGGATCTCACTGAGACCAAAGTACTCCAATTTAAAAGGATTGAGAGTGATCTTGATAAATATGAGAAGGATTTAATTACATTTAAGAAAAGCAAATTTGATCGTGATCAAGAAGATTACAGGACCAATACTGTTTATAAGTGGCACAAAGGGAGGCGAGCAGTCAAAAATAAAAGAAATAAAACATCTAAACCTCAGACCAACTCAGTTTCCCTTTCATCTGGGGTGTCTGCTTCGGATTTGGAGCTATCAGACGTTGAAAGTATACCATCAACTGCACAACAAACTAACAAACTGCATTTTTTAGATACAGGAATCAAGACTGTAACTCCAGAAGGAGAAAAAGGAGGGGATCAAAGAGAACTAAGAGGGAGGATAATCGTAACCCAGAAAGCAAAGTGAGTGCAAGATTGAAAGACTCTGAGAGTTAATTGTCAATTATTAATCTCTCAAACATTATCCTCACAGAAGAACAAAATAATGTTTTACGACGAGGCCTCTCTTTCTCCCCGACTTCCTGTATGGACCACTTTGAGTGGACGAAAGATTTAAATCTATTTTGCAGAAAATTGCTTTTGTTTAAACATTTTTCCAAAGACAACACCATGAACTATGATAATGTGGATTTTATACACTTGACTACACAAGAAGAAATATATTTACAAGATCTGGACTCATTACTGGAGGATCAATGTGTACAGCAGATAGAGGAGAAAGGTATTCTCTCCAAATTGAAACCCCAGTCTGTTTTCTGTCCACCTTGGCAGACCTGCCCACCAGTGGAAGTCTTCTCAAAGTTGATGATGGAGGACTTTAAAAAGATTAAAACTCAGATGGGTGATACCAACCTCACCAGAGAAGAAATGATGGCGTTTAAAGAACTCAAGGTTCTACAAGACGTGGTCATCAAACCCAGTGACAAGGGTGGCAACATAGTCATCTGGCCCGTGGTGATGTATGAGAGGGAAGCATTTAAACAAATAAAGTACCGTGAGTGTTATGCGGAGATTGTCTCAGATCCTACTATCCGCTTTAAAGCGGAAGTTGACTTAATTTTGAGGTCGGCCGTTTTGGATGAGGTCATCACAGAGCGTAACAGTCAGGCTCTCACACTGAAATTCCCCAGGGTGCCTACATTTTACATGTTACCCAAGGTGCACAAGAATCTCCCCCACCCCCCGGGAAGACCCATTGTTTCAGGTATAGGAGGGTTGTGCAAACCCATATGCAGGTTTATAGACTCTTTTCTGCAGTTTTCGGTGGAGATGCTGCCTTCATACATTAGAGATACGATGGATGTGTTGGCGCGCTTGGACCACATCACAGTCGATGAGAATACTCTTCTCGCGACCTGTGATGTGGAATCCCTCTACACTTGCATTGATCATAATGATGGACTGCGCGCCACACAATTCTATCTTTCTATGCAGAACGTTTCCACTGTATTAAAGCAACTTATCCTCAAATTATTGAGGTTTACCCTTACACAAAACTATTTTATCTTTAGGAATAGGTATTATCTGCAGAAAAGAGGCACTGCGATGGGTGCTACGTGCGCACCCTCCTATGCCAACCTCTTCCTGGGTTGGTGGGAAAGGGAGGTTGTGTTCTCTGAGGAGAATTTATGTTATACACAGCATGTGTCATTGTGGTTGTGGTACATCGATGACATCCTCATCCTCTGGCAAGGGACTGCCACGGGGTTTGCGGATTTCGTCGATGTCCTCAACCGCAATGATTTGAACATCAAATTGACATTTAACTGTAGCCACACGCAAGTAGAATTTTTAGACCTGTACATCACCTTGGGGCCGGATGGCTGTCTCTATACAGATATCTTCCGCAAAAAAATGGCAACGAATGCCATACTGCATGCCACTAGCTTTTACCCGGAACATCAAATTAGGGGTATCCCGACGAGTTAATTTTTGCGCCTTAAACGTAATGTGTCCACCAAGACGGGCTTCATAGAGAGAGCGGGGGAGATGAGAGAGAGATTTCACCAGAGAGGATATAGCCATTGGTGTGTGGAGAGAGGCTACAAAAGGGCATTGAATATACCTAGAGTACTTTGTTATGTCCCAAAATCAAACCTGCCTTTGAACAAAAGATAAGGTTTATAGGAACACACAACAAACAGTGGCCAATACTACGCAAGACATTACAGAGCCACTGGAATATCCTTATGACAGATCCTGACCTTAAGAGAGTATTAGGTGATAAGATTACCACGACCAGTCGCAAGTCCCCTAATCTTAAGGACAAACTGGTGAACAGCCACTTTATCCCTAGCACTAATGAAACCTTCCTGTCCATTTCTAGAAAGAAGGGTTTTTTTAAATGCAGGAACTGCTCTGCTTGCAGACACATGAACCAGACGGACGTGTTTATACTGATTTTCTACAAAAGAATACCTTCCATTGTATTACCTGCCCCTGTGGCCTTCCCTATATAGGGATGACCACACGGGAATTCAGGTTCCGAGTCCTCGAGCATGTGAGGAATATCAAGAATGCTTTGAGGGACTTGAATAATTTTAAGAAAATCACCTCGGTAGCACGGCATTTCCTTCAGGTACATGGGTCTGATTTTAATTTACTTAAGGCGTTTGTGATAGAGAGGGTTAGCTTGGGGATTAGGGGGGTGACTTGGAGAGGGCACTTTTGCATAGAGAGTCCAGGTGGATAGTCCAAATGGACTCAATGATCCCACAGGGTCTTAATGACAACCTGGGCTTCTCTATGTTCTTGTAGCCTTCTCTCTCCAGGCCCCTTTTTTCTCCACGCTCCCCCTCTTCATATTCATTTTTAAATATCACTAACACTTTTTAGTAGGTCATTTTGGGATACATAAGTATTCCCCATATAATGATGAGAATCTCATACACCTCTCTCTCCCCTCCCTCCCCCCTTTCTCCCCTCTACTCTCCTTGTCTACTAATAGGATCCTGGGTTTGCACGTCTCCATATCGATTGAGGACTGATATACATCTCTACACTTTTGATGTCCTTTTGGAGAGACTTCTAACTTTCTCCATATTTCTTTGAAGATGGAATAACTGACCGACAACATCATCCTCCAGTCTTATTTTGAAATAATAAGGCCACACATTCATTATGTTTATTCATATCAGGATTACTCTTAAGTGATTCTAAATGAATCGTTTGTTGGAAGAAGCGATTATCTATATTTCGCATAATATTTCGCGTTGATATGGGGACAGTACACTAATTTGTACATTATGAAAACATTTCCGAGTATATGGTGTGGTTTCCCTACATTTATATGTTCATGATATCTGCTTTGTCATTCCCTCGTTCCAAGAACTATGTGACTGGAACTGTATATTTTTCATTGATATTGATTTGAGCATATTTTCAAGTTCTATTTTGCCTCCATACTGTAGTTAATGTACTAAACAACTATTGAATCATCCTCTCTTTATCAAGTTAATTATAATGTTGTACATACTTTTCTCTGTATTTAGGGGCACTTATTATGGGTATAAGCCATCACCTGTGCACTTCTAGTTCAATATGCATGTTTCCCATGGCTGCGCAATTATTGTTGCTATGCCTTTAACTTAGGGGACAGGACTGATCTCGGAGTACTGCGCATGCACATGACGTAATCTTCTATACAGGGAGCGTCTCACTGTGTGGGGCTTGTCTCTGGCCGGACGCACATGCGCATTGAATTGCACCCTGCACTTCACCTATTGGTCAGGTGTGAGTAAACAGTGAGCGACACAGGAGTGTATCGGGTATTCCCCGATGACGTCATGCGCATGCGCAATCTGTTGAGAGGGGAATGATTTGCCAACTGTGCCCTTTAGTGACGGGAAGGGTGTTTTCTGGACAATTATGCACGATTGGGTCTTTACCAATGATGCTTCAGGAGACATACGCAGCAAGTATGTTTGCAATGTACACTCCTGCTAGCCATTTAGATAATATGTATTTTGTAGATTTTCACCAGGTGACAATGTTCATGGGCATAATTACAAATCCTTTTTAAGCATGCATGTTATCCTGCCTACCCCACCACTCCCAGTTGAAGGCATCTGGCCGAAACACGTAGGAGTGGGGGCTGTAGGCAGGATCCCCTGGTCTGTCCCCCCTTAGGGACACGTAATTATGTTTTGAGCTTTTGCTCCTTGCTTCCTATATTATTATTTTGTGTGTTTGATGTCTAGGTGATATGTGATATAGGGTATACAGTTTTTTGAAGTGTGCCTTTCCAAGTTCCTCATTAACTGCTCTTATTATGTACTTATGTACTGTATTTCCAGAGATTATTTCATAGATCTCATAGGAATGAGCATTTGATGATATGATATGATTTGATTACTTGGCCACTGCCACTTCCTTTTCATCTTAGCCCTTTTTCTGCAGTATGTTACTTCACCTTGTCTGATACACTCAAGGGTACACACTTTTCAGACTTGAGACGTTTTGTCCATTTTTGAGTTGATTGTTGGAGGATTAATGTCAAGATGTACATACAGGGGATCTATGCCTTGTTTTAATTATTCTTTGCTTTCTTTTAGACTCTTTGTTTTGTGACAGTTTATTCAATAAAAATTTGTATTTGTATATTGAATTGTATACTAGAGTGCTATTATTTTGGCTTTCTTTTTTCTTTTCTCATACTATATATATATATATATATATATATATATATATATATATATATATATATATATATATATATGGTATGAGAAAAGAAAAAAGAAAGCCAAAATAATAGCACTCTAGTATACAATTCAATATACAGTACAAATACAAATTTTTATTGAATAAACTGTCACAAAACAAAGAGTCTAAAAGATAGCAAAGAATAATTAAAACAAAGCATAGATCCCCTGTATGTACATCTTGACATTAATCCTCCAACAATCAACTCAAAAATATATATATAAATATATATATATATAATTTTTGTTTTTTTACTTTTTTGGACAACTATATATAAATATATATATATATATATATAGATATACATATATCTATCTATATATATATATATATATATATATATATATATATATATATATATATATATATATATATATATAGAGAGAGAGAGAGAGAGAGAGAGAGAGAGAGAGAGACATATATACAGATATATATATATAGGTATGCTTATATTTGGAACAAACTATAAGTTGCAGCGGAAATATAGATAAGAACTGTAACATATGACACGTGTAGTACAGTAACATTTGTCACCTGGTGGAAATTGAGATGAATAAATTCCGATATCTCTGTCCCCTGGCAAACCCTCCACGATATATAAACACTCCCTAAGATACATAAATGTTTAGAAAAACCCCAGGAAGACCAATTATTTCTGGAATAAACTACCTTACATCTAACTTATCAGCCTATATTGATAGCTTCTTACAGGGGTATGTTAAATCTTTGAAATCTATTTAAAAGACAGCACAGATGTTCTCCAATTCCTAGATACTATTATCTGGAAAGAGGAATATATCTTGGCGACTATCGACGTCTCTTCCCTCTACACCTCTATTAGGCACGATCTAGGGTGTGAAGCTGTTAAACATTTTCTAAGCAAGGACTCCGATCTTCATAACACACAAATAGAATTAATTTTTGATAGTATTTCGTTTATACTCAATAAAAATTATTTTTGGTTTGAAGATGTTTTTTATATTCAGAAATGTGGCCACGCCATGGGTACGTGGTTTGCCCCCAGTTACGCCAATCTCTTTATGGGATTGTGGGAGGAGCACCACATCTGGCAAGATGATGGTCTGGGGGCGGACCTTGTCTTATGGCGGCGCTACATTGATGACATCATTATTATTTGGCAGGGTGATGAACAAAATCTAAAGGCGTTTTTGGAAAATATGAATATTAATAATTATAATCTGAAATTCACCTCTACAGTTAGTAGAACTTCATTGAATTTTTTGGACCTCAATATCTATGTCCAGGATGGAGAACTTAAAACAAGGTCCTTTTTTAAGGACGTAGATCGCAACAAATACATCTTACGTTCTAGTTGCCATCACCCATTATGGATGGACAATGTCCCATTCAATCAATACAGAAGAATGCGTAGAAACTGTACAGATGATGAAATCTTTGAACAACAATGTGATATACTAAAAACACAATTTACCTAAAAAGATTATAGTGTAGATATTCTGGACACAGCTTTTCAAAAAGCAAAGGCTTTAGATAGAAACACTTTGATAAAAAGTAAAACAACAAAAAAGAACACCACAAATACTTTTGATACAGCCTTTATGACATCATTTAATAGAGAAGCAAGCAATATTGGCAAAGTAATTTGTAAGCACTGGCATGTTTTATTAAATGATCCGGTACTAAAAAACGAGATTAAAGAAAAACCAAAAATAATATTAAAAAAAGCAAAGAATCTAAAATATATTATTGCTTCAAGTGCTCTTAAGAAGATAGACAACAAAGATAAGGGGTGGTTTCAAAAACTAGAGGGCTTCTACGGTTGCTCAACATGCAAAGCTTGTGAGCATAAACAAACCGATAAGAAAAATTTCAGATCAAATAACAAAAATGAAAATTTTAAGATTAAACAATACATGAATTGTTATACGGAGTATGTAATTTACTTACTAGAATGCCCATGTGGGCTACAGTTTGTGGGGAAAACGAAGAGAGCAATAAAGAAATGTATTATTGAACATCTAAGTAACATCAGACGTGGTATTATGACACATAGCGTTTCAAAACATTTTGCTCTCTTCCACAACTCAAACCCCAAAGATTTAACTTTCACTACCATTGAAAATGTAACCCAGCATTGGAGAGGTCGCAGTAGAGATAGCGATTAAAGTAAACGCGAGATGTATTGGATCCATAGATTAAATACCCTAATACCTAATGGACTCAATGCAGACCTTGAAATTACACCTTTCCTTGACTAGCTATCCCCTTTTTGCTGCCCCCCTTTTTAGAACTCTCTCTTTATGTTACCTCACTCAATCCCAAGTATGCTAAGCTGTTTATGACTTATTGAATAGTGACTAATGCCTATTTCTTTTTTCCTCTCTCCCATCCATATGTTACCTCTGTTGCGAGTATCTGCTCACCCAGTTTTAAGTTTTTTAACAATACTTTTTTAGCATTAAGTTTTATATTATTAAGTCTATTTTGTATTAAAATGTATTAAAATTTGTTTCTGTTTTGATCACATGGTTATGTACTCCTTTAAGAGAGAACCTGTGAGTAATTTGTTAATTAGTTATCAATTGTACATACTATTTAAGTAACAGACCCATAGGGGGTGTCATATTTCTCCTGAGGAAGCTGACGTTGATATCAGCGAAATGCGTAGAGCTAAGCCTGTACACTGCATGCGATCGTTCCTGTTTCAAAGATCGAGGTGAAGAGTCTCTTGTGCCGTCCTACCATCCGCTCCTGTCCTCCGCTGTGCCGGAAGTCATCCGTCCCAGAGGGATGTATGTATATATTGTGAGTACATTTTATGCGTTTTATCTTATAAATTTGTGCCGATTGGTCCATACTATGGTCTCTCCTTGATGTTTTTTACATGAACACAACCCTGAACAAGAGTATACCTGAATACCTTCCAATCCTGCTCTCCTGTCCAACGCTGACTCTCCATTATCCCTTAAACGCTGACTCTTCACTTACCTGTTGTAAGTAGGAGATCTACACGAGCCAAGATTTTATTTGACCAATTATCGTGTGATTTTACTACACTATTATTGTGTTTTTCTTTTTTTGGGGTGTTCCTGATAATCGCTCCCTTCACATTTTGGATACTCTCTAAACCCTCCACGATGACTGGAAGAAATTTGTCACGCATCTGCTCCTCCAATGGAGTTAACATTAGAGCTTGTGCTGGTGGCCCACCTCCAGTGGCAGAAGCATGCATCCGTTGTGCTTGGATTCTTTTCTTTAAATTCGCCTTGATATCATCAAATCTCTTCTGACAATTCGTGCGGTCCCTGACATGATTCCCACACGCAGACACAGACAATGTTATTTGCTCCCACATTTCTTTTTTTGAGGCTGAACTTGTCCGCCCTTGAAATACATACAAAATATATGACCTTACTAATTAATAGAAAGATGAACATTTTACAAAACTGCTACCTGTTCCAAGAGATACCAAACATGCTTATTTAGGTTGAATATGTGTAGCACATGAGCATTTACATGGAAACATACAAATCTAAGGAAGCTTGCATGAATATTGTATGAACTTTGGCAAACTTTTTTGACTGATTGTTATGGTCGTTATAAAGCATGAAGGATTATGTGTGTAACAATTAACTTTAATTGATAGATATTAGAGATTAATAGTTTGATATTAACACATGTCACATGAGATAGGATAAAATGTCTTTGAACAATCAATGCAAAGATTGACTTACCTACTAAATGCCCATACAGAGAGTCATAGTGCTCCAAAATCCCTGTGACAAGATCTCTGTTTTCCTCATCATTGAAACGAGGATTACGTGGCCGCTCCACACGTTTCTTCCAACCACGTGCAGCCACAGAGCTTGGCTGCTGCTGACTGGACTCTCCTTCTTCCAATGGAAGAGACTCCAAAAGCGACCCACCACCAACCACACCACCACCAAATACCACAGCACCACCTGCAACAGACATCCCAGCAGGCACCAGCAACAGACACCCCAGCAGCACCAGCAACAGACACCCCAGCAGCACCAGCAACAGAGCCACCACCAGCACTCGCACTCACAGCAACACCACTCGCACTCCCAGCAACACCAGTCGCACTCGCAGCAACAGCACTCCCCTGAATCCTACGTTCACTCAGACGCGTACTCACACAACTACCAGTACCACTCACACCAGCATCACTTCTCCCACGCCTTTCGGCCATACCTATAGCACTCACAAAGAACAGAAAAGAAATTTAAACACAATCGCACTGAACACTTACAAACTGAAAACAACACAAAGATGTTAAGAAAACAACACAGGACAAACCTATCACAATACACAGCAACTCTCTCTGTCAATATGAAATATGCAAATCGCCCAGCTCTGTGTGTCTCTCTCTCTCTCCCAACAACACAGAGAATGAATAAAAATACACGCTACCTTTAAATGGGCCGCTTAATCAAAAACATGCTTGCTTCGGCAGATTCAGAAAGAAGTTTCATTGGCGAACCTAACACCACCTCACCATGCACGCCGATACACCTGTGTGTGATCGGCAAATCATCACCAGAGTGGGAACAAATGTTTTCGGCTTGATTCGGAAGGGATTCGGCACTTATTGCATACGGCGAGGGAAAATCGGCAACATCATGCCGATAAGGAACACTTGGCGAGAGGACTTTTTCGGCGCTTACTGCATAGAGGACATACTTGAAAACGAGAGGTAACTCTCAATGTATTACTTCCTGGTAAAATATTTTATAAAAATAAAATAGAGCCCCTAGATGGGTCACAGTTAATCATTGATAACCCTTGGGTACAGCACTAATAGTATTATTAAAAGAACCTGTATATAGTAAGCAGGTAGCGTAGAGACTGATACTGTTAATGTATAGTAGTAAATGACGTATGTATGCTCCTCCAAAAACCTGCAATTTATACAATCAATGGTAAAATACTACATGTGATAGCTATTAAATATAGGCACACAAATTGTGTTAAGATGCCTAGAGGCACGAATCAAGGTTCGTATCAATTTATAGCCCCATGAAACAAACCGAATACTGCTATAAATGTAAATATACACAAAGAGTAGCACATGCAATGAGCCCACAAAGTGTGTTAATATAGCTCAGAGGCACGGATCGAATCTGTATCAAGTTATAGCCTCCTAAATAAATGCATTATGCACTGTTAGTAATAAGCAGATCAATAGCTCACAAAAAGTAATCATATGGAGTCAGGAACAAATGTATCGCAGACAAACAGGGTATTTAAATCAAGTAACAAACAGCTGGTAAATCAACCAGCATCAATACTAGCTGAATATGATGCCAAATGAGACAGTCAAACAACACTGTGAAATGTAGCTAAGTCAATAACCTACAGTGGCGGCCGACCTGAGTCTAAATCGACTAGATCCGCGGCTCTCGGATTATCCCGGTTAGGTGCGGTTTTCTGTTTGTTTCGCCTGGAGTGAACTGCGTTATTTTAGCGCTCGTGATTTTAGCATTTTATTCTCGCCGTCTGCAATACTTCAATTCCGTGTAAAAACTTAGGGGGGCGTTTGCGAACTGTTGTCTTGGAAGTCTAATACCTTCGCGGTTCAACCTACGTCAGTACACAGTCTGTGTGTGCGCGCGCAGTAATTGTAAATTTGCATATTTAAATTATACATGCATTTGCAGTGCTCTGCTGCTGTACAGTATGTCTCATTGAAAATTGTTGAAATGCACAGGCATGTACAGTACTGTAACAGTGTCACATCTCGGCATATACAGCGCTCTCCCCTCGCTCAGGATAATTAACTGCACTGCAGGGTATTTCACCTTCTTATCTTCTCTACAATGCAGTACATCTCTCCCACACCATTCCTTTGAACGTGCGTCTGGTTTCAATCACATTCCTGATTGACAGCAGGTGATTACTACGCATGCGTCTGTTACTTCGCCCACCACTGCTTGCTTGCTTGAGTGAGTGACCAAAAAAAAAATTAAAAAAATGTTTTATTGTAATTTTTTTTCTCCACAAGCCTGCAAAAACCATCTTACTGTATTACGATATTCAATCTGTGCTGTAGCTTTTGACTGCGACCCTGTGTGTTTGACTGCACATGGTTGATTTGTGTGCTTTTTACGTACTGTATTTGGGGGTGTATTATTATGATGAACTGTCTTTTGAAATTAAAGTATGTCTTTATCTTTGAACTTCATGCAGCTGTACCCTGTAGCCCCCTCCCCCATGAACACACACAAGGCTAGCTCAAGGATTTGAAATTCCAAGGAGTCGTTAATTTTCTGAATCTTGCCATTGTGTACTTAATCCGTCCATAGCTGAGCTACAAAGTCTCACTGCGCCTGTGTGTAATCCTTTTTGAGATGGGAGCTAACTGCTTACTGCGCATGACTCACCCATCCCCCCCTCTCCACAGAGTCGTTCATTTTCTGAATCTTGACATTGTGTTCTTAATCCGTCCATAGCCGAGCTACAAAGCCTCACTGCGCCTGCGTGTAATTCTCTTTGAGATGGGAACTTTGAGGCTTTGTTTACGGCAACGCTTTGGAAAATCCCTTCTCGAATTTGATTTGCACAGAGCATCACCTCTCTATGCACCTGTGTGTAATCCTCTTTCGGATGGGAGCTAGTTGATTCATGCTCATGCACCTGTAACTTCACCCACCACTGCTTGCTTGTGTGCCCCCCCCAATTTTTTTTTAATTATGATTTTTTAACTGTTATTTTATCCACAAGCCTGCAAAAACAATCTTGATATTACGATATTCAATCTGTGTGTTTGCCTGCACATGGTTGATTTGTGAGCTTTTTATGTACTGTATTAAGGGGTGTAGGGATCAAATTACAGTACTATGAAGAAGTGCCTTTTGAAATTACTGTACTGTACTCCACTCTATGTAATTTCTTTGAACTGCTGCACAACTAATCCTTCATCCCTCCCCCACGCACACACAAACTCTTATCGACAGACACCTCCACAGAGTCATTAATTTTCTGAAGTTAGTCATTGTGTTCTTAATCCGTCCTTAGCCGAGACACAAAGCCTCACTGCGCCTGCGTGTAATCCTCTTTGAGATGGGAGCTATCTGATTACTGCACATGACTCACCCAACCCCCCCCCCAACCCTTTGAGGCTTTGTTTACGGTAACGCTTTGGAAAATCCCTTCTCTAATTTGAAATGTAAATCTGATTTGCACAGCATTGTGAGAATTGAGAGTTAAAAAAAACATTAACTGATTCATGTTGTTTTGTCATTCATTCTTATTCATTGGTGTACTGTGGGTGTGGGGGGGGGGGTGTTGTCAATGATTATGATTAGCAGGAATGTAAATAAATATTTATTTAATTTTATCAGGGACCAAAAAATACAAATATAAAAATAATCATGAATAATACAAAATGCAGTCTTTATTAAGTTCTTCTGGCAGATTGAAATTGGATAAACATTTAGAAAACATTTGTAAAACATGTGTAGCCATGCGTTCTCCTTTGAGGTCAGATTAGACAAAAAGACATAGTGACGCGCGGAGAACAGACCTTTACACGGCCCCAAGATAAGATAACTCTAATACTAAAAAGAACCCATAGGAGGACCCGCCACATATAAACTCCTTGGTTTTGGCCTATCATTAGGGCCGAGACACAAAGAAAAAGACACGATTTTGCCTGGCCATCCACCCCCCCCCTCCCCCACCCTCTTCCCCTGTTTCCCTGTCTAGTTTGTCTAGTCCTGTATGTACAGCCTCAAATGGTTGAGTCTCAGAGGCAATATGTTATATGTTTACTAAATTTGGAAAGACGATAATGGGCTGTGGAATAATGGCTGTATATGTATTTTTCCAATAAAAAAATTTAAAGTTGAAAACATGTGTAGCCATGTGTAAGATTGGTGTACATATCTCTTTCTCATGCTGGCAGTAAACCTGGTAAGTATGCAGGATTGCCAGCAACAATCAATGGAGGTTTGCCCTCAAACCCTGATGAGGTGTCATATGTCCCCAAAGGAAGTGACAACATGCATTGTGCCCACACTTAGTGGTACAGAGCAGGTTTGTTCTCTGGGGGGTGATATAAGACACAGCACTGCCTAAAGTTAGAAGTTCAGTTTCCTGTTGTTGTGCTGCCTCTGTTCAGTGAGAGGCACGGGAAGGTTTGCAACAGTGTTGCAGTGTCTCCTGCTAGCTGTGAGTCATTAAGCAGATGCAGAGTTAGAGGAGCTGACAGAGACAGAGCAGCTCAAGAGACAGACAGAGCAGCTCAAGAGAGAGACAAAGCAGCTTAGGAGAGGAGCTTACAGCAGCCAGAGAAGCTGGGGAATCTCTTTGAGAGTTAAGGTGGAAAGCAGATCTATTAGGGAGAAGGGACCTTCCTAATGGAGTGCTGCACAGAGATGAGTGGCTGAGCTGTTATCTGTGAGGGGCAGCTTGCCCATACCATGCAAATAAAGATGCCCTTGTTAAAGATACCTCCACTGGGTGAGTGTGAAGTTACTCAGCAGTGGATGGCACCACCAAGAAGGAGTTCCTCACCTTGACCATCTCCCTGCGGAAGCACAGATCCTGATGAGGTGGAGGCACTGCACATGATGTAAGTTGGACTCGCACCCACTACCTCAGCTACCTGTCCTGATGACATCCCCTAATACCATCAAGCGGGAGACTCAGGAGTCCTGTTACTTGCAGGTGCACCACCATACACAATCACGTAATGGGGACCGGTTAGACCACACGGGCCAATGTGAGATTGGGTGGGTCAGACAAGGGGGTCCACCCATTACATTTGGAGGCGCTGCTGAGATACCTGTCAACAGGATAGGCTTTTGCTAGGCACATGCTAGGAAACAGGGAGAGTGTCTGCTGCCACTTTGTGCTGCGTGGGACGGAACCAGGGGTAGTCGGGAGCTGCTGGAGCTGCAGGCCGCACAGACGCCTTGGGATCCGCTCGGGGTTAGTGGGTCTGGAGCAGGGGGCTATTGCTGTTCTAGTCACCTTGAGGTAGCGCTAGTGGGGGACGCCTGAAGGGTAAACTGGTAACTTAGGGCAGGAATTCTGGAAGGGTCCGCGCTAGGCTAGCCAACAGTAGGTCGACGCCCAAAGTACTGCATGGAAGAGCCAGAGTACTCTAGTCTCCATTCCAGACCACTTACCAAGAGAGGAGCACAGACTGGAGGAAGGAGAAACAGTAGACACAGAGAGAGTGAGCCTAGCCTGAGGTAGTGCAAACACGAGTCAGATCTACATTAGGTACACATGGTGGTGCACAAGGCATGTTTATTGTACTGATGTGGTAGCTGCCCCGCAGAGCGGAGCTCCATGTACAAGAATCCAGTATACAGTGATCTAGAGAGAACCGTCAGAATGGAGGATCTGCAGAGCGCAGAATGTCCAGGATGGCGGGCAAACGAAGAGATCGCACCTGTTCTGTGTGAGGTTGAAGAACAAGCTACAGAAGAGACTTTTGTGAGCCTATTGGAGACTGGCGTGACAGCCGCGGCTGCGCCGGGTTTGTCCTGTCTATGCTCTCGGGAAAGTAACCTCAAGGCTAGTGAGGACGACAGTGTTGCTAGATGGGAGGAACAAAATGGACTTTGTTATTATTCAATATACAAACAGCCAAACGCTACCTCAAATGTGATGAAGAAAGATAATACGACCCAAAATGGCGGTTCCCGCGTTCCCGGGACACCGCGTGGGCCAGCTGCAGAAAGTCTTGCAACTTTGCAGTTTGCTGATTGTTGGCCAGGATTGGCGCCAACGAGAAAACCCCACCCTGTTGGGGAGTTTGGCGCGAAAGCTGGAGCCGCGCCTTCATGGAATATGACTCACTCCGCCTCTGTGCTGGGTCAGCCTACAAGTCTACGAGACCCTCCTCTAGAGTCCACCAGGGGGAGTGCGCACATTGAACTGCCAGTAGGAACTTCTGTTCCCCCAAAGAAAGAAAGAGAATGCAGCAAACCACAACCTCAGCTACCAGGGGCATGGCGGGCCAGAGGAGTGACTTACCCCTTTCTTTTGTGCCTGTGTATACATAAAGTGAGGAAGGGTGATATGATCTTTGCCTGTTATTCATTGCCTAAAGGATTCCGGGAAGTATCCAATGACGGAATCACCAGCTTGAGGTGTGAGGACTCTGATTGTGTATCTCTGGGAAAAGAACTTGTTTGGGGAGCTACTTTCTTTGCAAAAGGAGCAAACCAGCTTGTGTCTAGCCCTTATCTGCCTAAGCATGAGGAATTCGAAGCCCCGATGACAGAGACGGCTCCAGATCTGGTTCCAAATCCGGAACCCCAGATGATGGAATCATTCCTGACGGAATCAACGAAGGGTAAGGTGACTGCCCAGGGAGAAGGGGGATCGCTACCACTGGTACCGGCGGAGCAGGACCGCTTCAGGCCGATGGCCCCCAGAGAATGCGAAGCGCCCCGACGCTGTTCCACTGCGGAGATGTCCCTATCCCCATCCTGTACTTCTGAAGACAGTAGTCAACCAGGTGTGGTGATGATAAAGAGACATTTATCCCATTTGCTACGGACCCTGATGTAGGCCCGTATGCCCTACAACGGCCAGTCCGGCCTACCACAGAGGAACCCATCGCATGCCAGCGGAATGGTGAGGAACCTCCTAACCCCCCACAGGCGCCGGTGGTGGCAATGGTGGAGAAAGGCCTAGCCCAGGCCCGGACGTAGCGGATAGCAGAACCATCACTTCTGGTGGCGGATGTTGTTCTGGAGGAAGAGGTTCCGGTTGGGAACCCAATGCAAGATGGCGGCGAGTCCAGCGAGATGGCCGTGTCCTCGCGGCCAAGCAGCTGTACCAGGAAGCCTGGGTCCGGGAAGAGACAGCAGGCCCTGCGGAAGCCTGGGAATATGGACACAGGTGAACCAGAGTGCCAGTCCGATGGTACCGGGCAAGGTAGCGAGAAGTTGCGGGTCGTAGCCCCGCGTATGCCGGCAGTGTTTCCCTATGCCCAACCCTCGGCCATAGTTAAAACCCCTGCCCCTGTCACTTTTTCCTATGGGTCCCAGTCTAGCCAAGGGTTGTCTGGGGAGTCCCGAGCCACTTTTGAAGAATGGACTGGGGAAAATCTGGACTGGGGTGACTGCTTTGCCTCCGATGAGGGATCGGGGAGGGAAATGGCTATGCAAAGAATGTTATACAGCACTAATGATGACAATAGTACTGTTAGTGTGGGGTGTGATCCTAAGAGCCTTGGGTCAAATTTTGGGTCCCCAGGGACAATGGGAGTTTCGCCTGGGAATTTGGGTAATGTTGCTCATATTGTGCCTATTGCCCGGGGAACCCCCTATGTGCCTCTAGTGTCGGCAAGAGTTGTCAGGGATCTCAAAAAGTGGTTACTTTATTTTCACCATCCATGGGAGGGAGAAAGTAAGTTCGAAATGGGTACCCTGATGAAGATAGGGAATATGGCACTGATGAAGAGGAAGGATCAGGGAAAGAAAATTGGGATCCTGGCGGGTTAGACGAGAAGTGGTGTAGTCAAGAGGGGATAGTCTACATCTCCCGGAGAGGCCTTAGGGAAATGTATGGGCATGATCTTCTCAGTCCACTAGCATCCAAGCCAGAGTTATGGGCTGATTGTGGGTGTCCAGTATGTCACCTAGAGTGTTACAGCGTTGCTGCTCTAAACCCAGTGGACCATGCTGTGCGCAAGCCACCTTAAGAGGGTATGGTAGTACCAGTAATGGATACTCCAGCATGGAGTAATCCTAGTTGTTACACATCTAAAGTTAGGATGTATCTGTTATTGTGTTATGAAAAGATATGTACTGTAATAATGTGTTATGTTTTGCAATGCTACCTGAAGGAAGGTTCCGCAAATTTAGATCCCAGCCGGTACGTTGGGGTTCCACCAGGGGGAGAATGTAGCCGTGTGTAAGATTGGTGTACATATCTCTTTCTCATGCTGGCAGTAATCAGAGGAATGTGGTATATGTGGTGCTCAAAATTGAGCAGGTAGCATCCTTAAGCATATTGTTAATAAGATCCTTAATTAGGAGGTCCGGCGATGATGGAGTGCCCCTCAATAATGCAATAAATCTGCGTGATGACTGTAGGGGAAGTGACAAGTGGAGTCAGTTGAGACAACCACCGGGATGTACACAATAATCACCCTGACAGCATAATAAAGAGGAACTATGTCCATGACAGCAGGATTTAAATAAGGCACATTGGCATTTACCTGCTCCTTCAGGGGGCACTCTCAGGATCAGTAGCGTGCAGTCCATCCATAGGAAGATTCAAGAGGGTAGTTGGTGTGGATAGAGCACAGCTTCCAGACTCCCTGCAGTGTGAAGCAGGGAAAACAAAACCAGGCCACTCCGCAGTAGTTTCAAATTTGTATTAGCCAACTAACACATACAGGGAAAAAAGGGGGGGACAAATAGAACGCACCTACGCGTTTCGTACAGAGGTACTTTATCAAGGGAATATGGCACTGATGAAGAGGAAGGATCAGGGAAAGAAAATTGGGATCCTGGCGGGTTAGACGAGAAGTGGTGTAGTCAAGAGGGGATAGTCTACATCTCCCGGAGAGGCCTTAGGGAAATGTATGGGCATGATCTTCTCAGTCCACTAGCATCCAAGCCAGAGTTATGGGCTGATTGTGGGTGTCCAGTATGTCACCTAGAGTGTTACAGCGTTGCTGCTCTAAACCCAGTGGACCATGCTGTGCGCAAGCCACCTTAAGAGGGTATGGTAGTACCAGTAATGGATACTCCAGCATGGAGTAATCCTAGTTGTTACACATCTAAAGTTAGGATGTATCTGTTATTGTGTTATGAAAAGATATGTACTGTAATAATGTGTTATGTTTTGCAATGCTACCTGAAGGAAGGTTCCGCAAATTTAGATCCCAGCCGGTACGTTGGGGTTCCACCAGGGGGAGAATGTAGCCGTGTGTAAGATTGGTGTACATATCTCTTTCTCATGCTGGCAGTAAACCTGGTAAGTATGCAGGATTGCCAGCAACAATCAATGGAGGTTTGCCCTCAAACCCTTGTGAGGTGTCATATGTCCCCAAAGGAAGTGACAACATGCATTGTGCCCACACTTAGTGGTACAGAGCAGGTTTGTTCTCTGGGGGTGATATAAGACACAGCACTGCCTAAAGTTAGAAGTTCAGTTTCCTGTTGTTGTGCTGCCTCTGTTCAGTGAGAGGCACGGGAAGGTTTGCAACAGTGTTGCAGTGTCTCCTGCTAGCTGTGAGTCAGTAAGCAGATGCAGAGTTAGAGGAGCTGACAGAGACAGAGCAGCTCAATAGACAGACAGAGCAGCTCAAGAGAGAGACAAAGCAGTTCAGGAGAGTAGCTTACAGCAGCCAGAGAAGCTGGGGAATCTCTTTGAGAGTAAAGGTGGAAAGCAGATCTATTAGGGAGAAGGGACCTTCCTAATGGAGTGCTGCACAGAGATGAGTGGCTGAGCTGTTATCTGTGAGGGGCAGCTTGCCCATACGATGCAAATAAAGATGCCCTTGTTAAAGATACCTCCACTGGGTGAGTGTGAAGTTACTCAGCAGTGGATGGCACCACCAAGAAGGAGTTCCTCACCAGGACCATCTCCCTGCGGAAGCACAGATCCTGATGAGGTGGAGGCGCTGCACATGATGTAAATTGGACTCGCACCCATTACCTCAGCTACCTGTCCTGATGACATCCCCTATTACCATCAAGCGGGAGACTCAGGAGTCCTGTTATTTGCAGGTGCACCACCATACACGATCACGTAATGGGGACCGGTTAGACCACACGGGCCAATGTGAGATTGGGTGGGTCAGACAAGGGGGTCCACCCGTTACATATGGATAAACATGAATAATGCACATTTATAAGAATATTATTTAATAATACAAAAAATTAGTGCAGTTATGTGCGTACTGTATGATGGCATTGTGTGATGTGTAGTACTACTGTACTGTAGATGGCTGGTGCTGCTTTCTCTGGAAAGAAAAAAATTGAGCAGTTAGTAGGCAGTTAGTAGGCAGTTACTGTACTACTGTCAAACTAGTCTATACTGGAACTACTGTATACTCTGACTACTGTTAAATACTATGTAACCAGATGGCTGGTGCTGCTCTCTCTGTAAATAAAAACTGTAACTACTGTATACTCTGACTATTAGGAACAAAAAAATATGTGCCATACTTACCTGTATCATACTGTACTTACAATACTACAGTACACTACTACTTTCCTGATGCTTGCCCATTACGCGCGATCACAATGGGCAACACAGTCGCAATATGGTCTATATATTTATTGCAGCGTTCCACGGTGAGTACATCTTTCCAAAAACTCATTATGCCTTTCAACAACTCGTCCTTTTTGGAGGGTTTCACCACTTTACATATATAGTCCTTCAGCTGATGCAAGACCGTTTCGATTGGATTGAAGTCTGGCGATTTGTCATTAGAAAAAACGGACAATTAGTTTAAGAGATACAGTAGACAATAAAAACAGTGGGGAAAAAATGAGACACGGTTACCGCACTTACTCCGCTGGCGTCTTCATTCAGTTGATAACGCGCTCAAGGATATGCGCTGTTGACGCGGTGTGCTTCGGATTGTTGTCCTGGTAAAACGGTGACCATCTGGGAGCTCGCGTGTGATGTATTGAACTATCTGAGGGACAATGTTGTCTTGGAAGAAAGCTTTATTCATGATTCCTATAACAAGAAAAGAAAAGTTCTGAAAAACTGCACAATAGTACAGTACAGTGCAAACAGTGAGGCTACACTAGGAAAGTACAGTGCATAAGGCTACATTATATTTTATATATTTTACCTTCAAAGATGACAATGCATCCTGGTCCACGCCTAGAGATGGCACCCCACACATGCAGCTTTACAGGGTGTTTTGGCCGCGGCTTCAAAGATATGCGGCCTTTTTTGTCGAATGCAAAGGTTGCAACTCTCTCCAGCGACACAGTAGACTCGTCAGTGAAGATGCAATCCTGGAAAGTTTCTCCACTGTCGATCCGTTCCTGGGCCTGGACCACTCTTTTTATTTTGTTTACGTCCCGTATCATAGGGTACGCTCTGTAATGACAAGGAATACATAATTTTAGCGGTACAGTACAGTTTCCTAAACAACACTTTTACCTCCTGTACTGTCCAGTACTAACCTCACACATCCATATTTCCATCCAATGCTGCGTCTCATCTTCTTTATGCTGGTCTCGGATACAGTGAGATTGTGATTTTCCTGCAGAGTGTATTTGACCCTTTATGCACTCTTCTCATCATTCTCCTCACTTATTTTGTCCACCAGAAGAGTTGTCTCCCTACAATGTAAAGAAAAACAATCCGGTAAGTAAAAATATTAGAGACAGTAGATCAACAGGATACAATATATTGTTCTATTAATATGCAGCAATATAAAAAATGTATATACTGTTGTAATATAAATCTAAAAAATATATATACAGTACTGTTGTAATATAAATATACAAAATATACAATATATATATACTGCTGTAATATAAATATACATATATATATATATATATATATACTGCTGTAATATAAATATACAAATATATATACTGCTGTAATATCAATATAAATAGAAAAAATGTAAATACTGTTGTAATATCAATATAAATATACAAAATATATATACTGTTGTAATATAAATATAAATAGAAAACATATATATACTGTTGTAATATAAATATAAATAGAAAAAATATATATACTGTTGTAATATAAATATAAATAGAAAAAATATATATACTGTTGTAATATAAATATAAATAGAAAAAATATATATACTGTTGTAATATAAATAGAAATAGAAATATATATATACTTTTGTAATATAAATCTACAGAAATAACAAAAACATTACATACAGTACTGTAGATCTACAGTACATTATTTGATATCATTTTTTTTAAGTTGTATAAATAGACTTATGCGTTTGTTACGCCCTTTTGCGTTCTCTGTTTTTTCCGTGTGCATGATAGCTCACGGTGGTTGCTGGCACAACGAGGCCAAAAGTAGCTAACCAGCGTTGGATAGCAGCAATTCGGTGTCCGCTCGTGTACATCTCCTTAATTCGCATGCTGAGATCCTTGGAAATCTTTTTAACAGGCATTGCTGCGAGTAGACAGAAATACAAACACAAGAATGTATATTCGATGTTTAGTCGATGTGTATTCAATGTGCAGTGAATCCACAAAATGGATGGTATATTTATATGGTAATGACTCACATTAGAGTACGCCCAATTTCAACACCTGTACATTGCCGCCATGCATAAAAGGTTACACACTTTGCATAGCCCACCACTCGATGATCTTTATCTGAACTTTCCCTTGTCCAGATACAGCATTATGCCATCTGCTTCCATGGATCAACCCCGATTCTACGGACGCAGGAACCCACTCGCCTCTGCCGTGCCAGTCATGCAGAAAAAGCGAAAGGCGGTTGCCGTTTCCACGCCAAGGCAAAAGCGACAGGTTAAGGCCAATAAAGAAAACATTCTGCTGACCCCAAAGGCTAAGGGTTTTCATAGACGTCAGCCTTATTATGTCAAGAAGAAATACGGTGATGTACTCTCGACGCAAAACTAATGGGAGCCAACCCATCGAACCCGCAGACCACTTCCTCACATATGCTTCGACGACTCTGCCGCCGCTGTCCCGGAAATCTTCAACCTGTCTTCTCTACTCCTCTTCTTCGACGCTGCTGCCGCCCTCCCGGAAACCCACAGGCCATCTTCTCCAGTTCTATCCGACGCCGCTGCCGCTGGTGCCTCTGAAATCCACGGGTCACTTTCTCCTTTGCTCTTAGACGACTCTGCTTCTCGCCCGGAAATCCAAAGGTCACTTTCTCCATCCCTCTTCGATGACGCTGCCTCTTCTCCTCTACCAGATATCCTAAGGTCACCTCCTCCACCCTTCTTCAATGTCGCTGCCGCTTCTCTCCATGGTACCCCCATCTCATCCTCCGTGGCACCCATCCACCCAGATGTCCACACGCCATGCACAAGAAGCAGCTCGTTAGACCGGATGATGAATGGGATAAGTGTGGATATCCCCGGGAACTCTATTGTGCTGGCAAAGATAGATCTGCTTCTGGAGACCATGCTAAATGTGGAGCAATGGATGCTACATATGGATCAACGGATGCTAGATATGGATCAACGGATACAACATATGGATCAATGGATGGATCGACGGATGGAGAAGATAGGGGCTGACATAGCGGTATACATCATTTGCTCGGTGTTCATGCCTCTGTTTCCCGACGCCGGAGCAGGAGGGTGGCATGGATGTGCTGAATGGGAGCATCGACCCCCTTCCATCACCAAGCGCACCCGAAGATGTAGTGTACATGTATGCCATTGAGGAGGACATGACAACCCCGTCAAGACCACGCCAGGAGACAACACGGCGACCAAGACCGGAGGAAAGCTTCCTCCCAGACAACCTACCATCGCCCGTCGCCTCAAGCACACCCACTCCCAGAAGACCTATATTCGCTCGCATCGATACGGTGCCTGACATCACCCTGCGCGATCTGCCACCAGCACTCAGAGAGAAGTATGGGGTGATGAGTGCTGGTGCACCCCACAAGTATGCCTTGTTACTTTTTAAGCACCATGTGCCCTACTCTTTGTTCTGCGAATGGGCCTTCAGAGTGAACTACGAAGGAAATCGCGTAAAAAAGGCGCTTCCTACCAATTTAGGAAAGACCATTCATCCTGTAATGAAAGGCGTTCGAGACTGCATTAATGGCGTTTTGCGCCATGCAAGGAATCGGCCATGGACGGACAATCTGGTGGACTTTCTGGTTTAATCACGGGTACTGTAAGACCATACTGTTGTGCTGAACTGTACTGTACATGTTTTAACCTGCTGTACTTAAATAAAGGAGATGTTGTTGTGTGTTTTTTAACTTGTATTTATACAGAAATGTTTTAACTTGCTGTCCACACACACAGGACCTGCACAATTCCAGTCCCTGAGGGCCGCAAACAGACCCGGTTTTCAAGGTTGTCCTGAAAACCAAGCCTGTTTACTGCCCTCGAGGACTGTAGTGGTGCAGGCCTGATTGACTGTTTTGCACACCATCCCACTGTACTGTATATGTTTCTTTAATAAAGGAGATGTTGCGTTTTGTATACTGTATTTTATGAATAAAGATTTTTTTTAATCACAGGTAAGACCATACTGTTGTGCTGAACTGTATTGTACATGTTTTGAGCTGCTGTACTTAAATAAAGGAGATGTTGTTGTGTGTATTTTAACTTGTATTTATACAGAAAAGTTTTAACTTGCTGTACACACACACAGGACCTGCACAATTCCAGTCCCTGAGGGCCGCAAACAGACCCGGTTTTCAAGGTTGTACTGAAAACCGGGCCTGTTTGCTGCCCTCGAGGACTGTACTGGTGCAGACTGTTTTGCACACCATCCCACTGTATATGTTTTGACTTGCCGTTCTTTAATAAAGGAGATGTTGGCTTTTGTATATTTTATGAATAAAGAATTTGTTTTTATAACATGTGACTGTAAACCATACTGACTGACTGTAAATGTTTTTACTTTCTGTACATTAATGTTTCCACTAGCAGTAAACCATACACCTGTTGATGTTTTTAATTGCTGTGCACTTAAAATGTTTCTACATTGTACAGTATTTGTAAATAAATGTTTTTGTACTTACTACATCAATAAAAGAACATGTTGATTTGTTTTACATTGTTCCATTAGCTCCTTTGCTACTGTAACAAAATACAGTGTTTCTAGAATGTACACTACTGTCCTGGCATACTGTACTGTATGTATACTGTAGGCATGCTCAGTACAAGAGTATTAAAAAAAATAGAAGACACATACTCTATTGTACTGTATGTACTGGCACTGTATAGAAGACACATACTGTATGCACAGTACTGTAATACATGTAGAATAAATGCATAGTTTTTATTTTTTCAGGTTTATTACACAGTATACTGTATAAAAAAGTATTCTATACTGTACGGCCGGAAAACATCAGCATACTGTTTCAGGTACAGTATTCTATCCTAATCAATAACAATGGCCACTAAACTGTAGACTCCGGTACGTGGGTTTTTAAATCCGCATTGTTACACAAAGCGATTTTATCCATCGAAATCCCTCCATTAGCCGTTTTCTTTTCTGAGGAAAAACAAAAAGAAAAGTTTTAATGTAATGGTCAGCCCCCTAAAGAAGTTCCCAGCCAGTCCCACCAATAATTTTCTCGGGGGGCGTCTCCTGTTCACATGCGCATGCGCCTACCGTCGATGTAATGACACGCATATGCGTTTCAAGAAGGTTCCAATGCGCATGCGCCTAGCGTTCCACCAATTGTTCAGTATCTGCAGCACAGTACTGGAGAAGCCGCTCAGCCAATAATATTGCTTGCAGGAGAATCGCTTGATGTTTGAATCGCGCCGATATTGATAATGTATTGTCAAAATAAAAAAAACACAGAAAATAATACGGCAACAATACTCACCATAGAATTTCCCATTCAGCTGGCGCCGACGCCGGGCCACTGCCAGTCCAAATTTCTCGATCATCTACGTCGATAGTTTGCAGCGAAACTAGTACACCTGTAGTGAGCTGATGAGGCTTTAAATTGCTTAGGTACATGCAAGCTTGATCGAAACTGCATGCGAAATCCGACTCAGGCTTTCTGGATAGACAGCAAGAGTTGTCACTGACGGTGGGACCATTATTGGAAGCCGGTACTGGTGCTGGTGCATAGCTTGGCAGCGACTGTCGTTTCTTAGTTGGTTTTAACACGACCTTTCGCCTTTTGCCGTCTGCATGATCATAGATACAGGAAAAAGCCGGTGATACACACCAATACCCTCCAACAAATTGTGGCTCAATACGATAAAAACAGGGATCGCTACATAACCTTTTTCTTATTGCACGCTTCCACGTATGAGGAGCTGGCGAAAATTTGTAAAAGTCATAGTTTTCGATAAAATACTGATAAATTTGAACAACTGCTGCCATCTTATCATCTGTTGAATTAATCGCGGCCCATATCAAATATGCGTAACTTCTGTTGGGTTTTTGGAAAACAGGCTGCACTTGAACACTCATGGCGACGGCTCTCTGGAGAATACTGTAACCGAAACTGGTCTTTGTCTTTATTTCATATGAAAAGCCTAAATTGATACATTTTTGCAACCTCTTCCTTCAGTCTCAAGGCCAATTTACAATAGCACACTGTGGTATCTTTGTTAAATGAAACACCTGCAAGTCGACACATTACTGAAGCGCATGCGCATTACAATTTATGAATATCTGCCATCTGGTGGACATGCGAAGAATTGCAACCTATTAAATTCAAACCATTCTCAATAAACGCATCAACCGTCCGTCAACCGCGCATTGACCTGCGCACGACCCGTGGCTGATAACGCAAAATGAATGCAGCATGCACCAGGTGAAGTGCGTCGCATTCCAGGAAAAAGCCAGGGAAAAACCGGCGATGTGTTAGAATAAAATGAGCCGCTGCTAACATCATCACAAAGTAGCGTTAGGTACATAGATCCTACCGGCACTCCAATGCGCGTGTCCCCTCGTTGCTGCGTACGAACATCGTGACGTCAGTCTAGTCCTGCCTCCCACCTGATGTACGTTTCGCAGAGGCGCTTTGTCAAAGGTGGTGACGTCTGGATCGACGGAGGGGGTATATATATATGTAGCTTATCACCAATGAAACAGTGATGCCGTGCAGCTTTTATTAACCCTCTGATGGCTATTAGATGGCTATTAGACCCATTAGTACAACGGAGAAACAATTAAAACTTGGTGAAGAGATGGAAATAAAGAATAAGTCCCAAATAGTGTCTTAAAGACACAGTGTAGTTATTGTGTCAGAAGGACTCAGAGTTAATTTGGCTCCCTCCCACATGTTTAAAGATGAAACATTTGTTAAAAAATTGGAACACAATCTTGAGCAAATGATCAGCTTCATTAATGTAGCTATTGATAGAACATCAAAGTGAAAAACTTACAATCACTAAAACAGATTTAAAAACACACTTAGACGATTTGGACAAATGGAGAGACAAAACAGACTTTGTTGAGCCTGAGAATAAATTACAAAACAACATAGACAAATTTATGAAAGAATTGAAGGAACGGAAATTAAACATTTTTCAAAGGGACACTAAGGACTTTCAAGGTGGTAAAATATATCGTCATCACTTTTCTGAATGAAGAACTAGACCCAATCACAATTATTCCTCTACTGACTGGGACATCTCAAATGATGAGGGGGTTGGCACTGAGAGACCACACAATAAACCTGACTTGGACGTATGCATTTTTTAGATCCGGGACCAAGTTACCCCCTATTTCACGAAAGGGATAACGCGTAGAGGACAAAAGGGATGGGTTGAGAGACAGAAACGTCTGGGCATACAGGGGCAGACCGAGGCATCGCTTCAGGAGATGCAGATAGGTACTACTGTATCCAATGACAATCAGGTTATCAACCTTTCCAGTAAATCATTAACCATAGATAAAATCAGTGCACTGAATAAAGGCTTGTCAAAGGATCCAATGGCAGGGTAGCAAGGTGGGGGTGTGTGGATGGGCCAGGCTGTGACATGGATAGGTCCAGAAGGACTCCCGGAGGAGGGGCTATAGAGCCCAGTAGTAAGGCTGCATTTGATTGCAGCATTGGATAGTGGTAGTGTGCCTTTAAGAGGCTGGTGCATCTCCGTGTGGCCGCGCCTCCATGTGGCCGCCCCTGCGGGTGCGTGACCGGGCACGCGCCAAGACCAGGCACCAGAAGAGGGACGCCGGCGTGCACACGTGCCCAGGCGAGACGGCGATCGGCGTCCTGAAGGGAGGACCTCTGCGAGGCACGGGAGGACCTGGTGGAACTATGGGTGAGTGGGGAGCATGCAGAGGATGGCATGACTCCCAGGCCGTTACACTATATACAGGTTCTTTTAATAATACTATTAGTGCTGTACCCAAGGGTTATCAATGATTAACTGTGACCCATCTAAGTTCTTAATACTATCAGTATAATTTTCATTCAGTATTTGGATACGGCGGAACTGCGGGTGAGTGGGGAGCACGCCGAGGGCGGCATGACTCCCAGGCCGTTACAGTACCCCCCCCTTCAGGGGTGACATCCGGGCGTCCATGGCATGGCTTGGAGGGATTCCTATGATGGAAAGCCTGGACGAGTCGGGGTGCGTGGGGATCTCGATGGGGAATCCATGAGCGTTCCTCAGGTCTGAAACCCCTCCAATGGACCAGGTACTGTACTCCTCCTCTGGAGATCCTAGAATCCAGGATAGACTGGACCTCGTACTCCTGTTGACCTTAGATCAGAAGATGGAGTGGAGGAAAAGTGTTCTTGGAAAAACGAGGACTCTGAAATGCTGGTTTTAGCAAGGATACATGAAAGACGGGAGGAATCCTCATTGAGGTTGGAAGACGCAGACGATAAGCCACTGGATGAATCCTCCTGACCACGGGGAAGGGACCGAGGAACTTGGGTGCCAGCTTCATAGTGGGAACCTTTAGTCGAATATTCCTGGATGAAAGCTGTAACCTGTCTCCTGGAGAGAATTCTGGGACCTGGCGCCAAAAGGCGATCCACGTGGAGTTTCTGTCTTCCCGTGGCCACTTTTAAGTTCTCCTGAATCTTCTTCCATAAGTCTTTCAGTCGGGTGATACGTTTGTCAACCGCTGGTACCCCAGAGGATAGGGGGGAGGAGGGTAAACGGGATGGATGAAAGCCGAAATTTATAAAGAAGGGAGATTCTTGAGTGGAGTCATTACGAAGGGAGTTGAGGACAAACTCGGCCCAAGGTAGCAGATCCACCCAGTCATCCTGTGTATCGGTTACGAAACATCGAAGGTATTGTTCCAGGTTTTGATTGGCTCTCTCCGTCTGGCCATTGGTCTGTGGGTGGTATCCTGAGGAGAATTGTAATGAAATGCCCAATTTTAGTGAAAAGGCTGGCCAAAATGTTGAAACGAATTGAGACCCCCTGTCCGAAACGATGGTTGAAGGCACTCCATGGAGACGAAAGATTTCCTGGATGAAAACATCCGCGAGCCTGGGAGAATTCGGAAGACCCCTCAAGGGAACAAGGTGCGTCTGCTTGGAAAAGCGATCAATGACCATGAGAATAGTATTCATCCCTTTGGAAGTTGGGAGCTGCACGATAAAATCCATAGAAATATGGTTCCAAGGCTGATCTGGGATGGGAAAATGGAAGAAGAAGACCTGCCGGTTTGACCCGAGGTATTTTGTTGCGGGCACATGTGCCACATGCCTTCACAAACTCCTCCACATCTTTAGACATTCCTGGCCACCAGAAGGTTCGTTGGATGAGGTCGTTGGTCGAGGTTGTCCTGCTGATTTAGAGGAATGGCACCACTCGAGGATTCTCTTGCGATGTTGCGGTGTAGAGTCTTCCCTCCGGGATCTTAAGCCCCATAGGAGCCTGAGATTGCTAGGATCGGATCTTGTCCATGACGTCAAAGGAGTTGGCGGATATGATAAATTTGGGAGGAATTATCGTCTCAAGCCGTTCTTCAGACCTATCCTCTGCAAGGAACTGTTGTGACAAGGCATCTGCTTTCAGGTTCTTGGAGCCAGGGATGAAGGAGATGAAATAATTGAACCGGGAGAAGAATAACGCCAAGCGGGCTTGTCGGGCGCTCAGTCGACGTGCCCCTTCTAAATTGAGCAGGTTTTTATGGTTAGTGAGGATGGTTATGGGGGTTTCTGTGCCTTCTAAGTGGTGTCTCCATTCCTCTAAAGCCAACTTGATTGCCAAGAGTTCCCGGTTGCCGACATCATAATTCCGTTCTGCGGAAGAAAATGTCTTTGAAAAGAAGGCACAAGGGTGTAATCTGGCTAAGGGCAAAGTCCTTTGGGACAAAATGGCGCCAGCCCCGACGTCAGAGGCATCCACTTCCAGGGTAAATGGAAGTTTAGGATCAGGGTGGGTGAGGATAGGGGCAGACACGAAAGCCTTCTTGAGAAGATTGAATGCTTGAATGGCGGTTCCGGACCACGATGAGGGATCTGCACCTTTTTTCATTAGAGCAGTGATGGGAGATACGGTGGTGGAAAAATTGTGAATGAAGCGACGGTAGTAGATAGCGAAACCTAGAAAACATTGCACGGCCTTAAGGGTGGTTGGACGGGGCCACTCCAGAATGGCCTTTAGTTTCGCTAAATCCATAGTGAACCCGGAGTCAGAGATATTGTATCCCAGGAACGCCACAGACGTCTAATGGAACTGGCATTTCTCCAATTTCGCAAAGAGATTGTTCTCCCGGAGGCATAACAGCACCTGCTGAACGTGTTGAATGTGTTCTTGGACGGACTTAGAAAAGATTAGGATGTTGTCTAAGTAGACGATGAGAAATTTGTTAAGAATGTCCCGGAAAATTTAATTGACGAAGTCCTGAAAGACTGCTGGCGCGTTGCACAGGCCAAACGGCATAACCAGGTATTCGTAATGGCCGTCTTAGGTGTTAAACGCAGTCTTCCACTCATCCCCCTCGCGTATCCTTACCAAATTGTAAGCGCCCCGTAAGTCCAATTTAGAAAAAATGGTTGCTCCTTGAAGGCGGTCAAAGAGCTCCGAAATCAAAGACAGTGGGTAGCGGTTCTTACGCATGATTTTATTCAAGCCCCGGTAATTGATGCATGGACGAAGAGACCCATCCTTCTTCTTTACAAAAAAGAAGCCCGCTCCGACTGGGGAAGAAGATTTTCGGATGAAACCCCTCTCCAAATTCTCCACAATGTAAGTGTTCATGGCTTTAGTCTCTGGGAGAGAAAGTGGATAGGATCGCCCCCTGGGAAGGACTGCCCCGGGCAGCAGGTCGATCGGACAGTCAAAAGGTCGGTGCGGGGGTAGTACTACAGATCGTGCTTTGTCGAAAACATCGCGGAATTCCAAATATACTACGGGCAAGGAGTTGACCTCCTCTGGCAAGGTACACAAACCTCCTCCCTTGTGGGACAGCCTGGTACAGGTCTTGGCACATTGAGCACCCAACTGGATAGGTTCCCGGTTGGTCCAGTCGATGTGAGGATTATGAACTTGGAGCCAAGGAAGACCCAGGATCAACTCAACGGAAGGAGTGTGAATGACATCGAGGGTAATGGTCTCCGTATGAGCCCCGACGAACTGCAGTAGAAGAGGCACCGTCTGCAGCGTGATAAAGGCTGGCTGTAGTGGTCGGCCATCAATGCCCTCCAGGCCCACTGGAATCCTCTTGCTGGTAAGTTGAATATTGTTCTGTTCTGAAAAGGCTTGATCAATAAAATTGCCTGCGGAGCCGAAGTCCACAAATGCCAGTGCTTGAGTATGAAACCCCTCTCCAGACAGTGTCACTGACAGCAGGATCCTGGTGGGAAGGACATCCTTGATGATGGGGGAGAGAGGCAGTGTTCCCAACGAGACTCCCTAGGATCTCATTGGGATTTGGCATTTCCCGGCTTGTGGGGACACTGGAGCACCAAGTGACCGGAATTGCCACAGTACATAGAGAGACCTGCACTGCACCAGCATTGTTTTTCGGCAGAGGACAGCTTATTCCCTCCCAATTGCATTGGTTCTGGGACGTCCAAAGACGGAGGTGCTGGGGAAATGAACGATGGGACGGGAGACCTTGAAACCCGTTGACGATGACGAGAATGTTCAGTCTTCCGCTTCTGCAGATGCTGGTCCACCCGAATGAATAGGCGATCAAATCCTCTAGGTCAGTAGAACGTTCCTGCGCTGCAAGCTCATCCTTTAGGGGTTCCGACAGGCCCTGCCAAAACGCAGAAGATAGTGCTTCATTGTTCCACCCCATCTCGGCTGCAATGGTGCGGAACTCCACAGCGTACCGGGCGACGGGACGATCTGCCTGGGTTATGTGGAAGAGAGAGGAAGCTGCCGTTAACTGCCGTTCAGGTGTGTCAAAGACCCTTCGGAACTCACAGGCGAAGAGGTCGATGTCCTGTGTGATGGGAGACTGTTGTTCCCAAATGGGGGAGGCCAAGGCCAGCGCATCGTCGGAGAGAAGAGCCATGATATAGGCGACCTTAGAGCTTGGGGAGACAAAACAAGAGGGAGAGAGTTGAAATTGAATAAAACATTGATTAAGGAAGCCCCTACATTCTTGGGGGTCCCCAGCGTAGCGGTTGGGGGTCGGAATTCTGGGTTTCATAGCAGACGGAGGAGAAGTAAAGACAGTTGCGGAGGACATTGAGGCCGTTGGTGAAGGTCCCAGGCTGGAAGCTCGGGCTTGAACGGTAAGGGAATGAAGGCTCTGCTGAAGCAAATCCATCCACCTATCATTTTGTTCCAGATAAGTCTCTAGCCTGGCAAAGAGATTAGTGTGGGAAGTCAAAGTACGATCCACCTCAGCGGGGTCCATGTTTGTTGGGCTGAGCATAATGTCAGGTCGAGCTCACCACAAACGAGGCGGGACCGCGGTGCTGAGTTGGGAAAGGATATAACGCCACCCACAGCCACGAGAGCACGTCTTGAGAGTAGAATGGTCTGGGTGTCTGAGTCGGGGCAGGAGAGGTACGGATGGTAGTGGGTGCTGTTAGCCAAGTCTTGGGTTAGAGAGAGAGAGAGATGTAATCGTTTTACCGTTTGCCGAGTTTGGGATGCCAGAGGTGCGGAGAGTCATATTGCCGTATGCCAAGTTCGGGGTGCCAGAGGTGCGGAGAGTCGTATTGCCGTATGCCAAGTTCGGGGTGCCAAAGGTGCGGACAGTCGTATTGCCGTATGCCAAGTTCGGGATGCCAGAGGTGCGGAGAGTCGTATTGCCGTATGCCAAGTTCGGGATGCCAGAGGTACGGAGAGTCAAAGAGGAAGTCGGTTCGGTACACGAGGAAGACTGCAAAACAAGACAAGACAGGACTAGGGAGGCAGAGAGTAATGAGAACAACTGGTTCTATGCTCAGCCGATGAGTCAGTGAAGCTGCAGGGTATATATAGGTGAGAGGATCCAATGGCAGGGTAGCAAGGTGGGGGTGTGTGGATGGGCCAGGCTGTGACAGGGATAGGTCCAGAAGGGCTCCCAGAGGAGGGGCTATAGAGCCCAGTAGTAAGGCTGCATTTGATTGCAGCATTGGATAGTCGTAGTGTGCCTTTAAGAGGCTGGTGCGCCTCCGTGTGGCCGCGCCTCCGTGTGGCCGTGCCTGCGGGTGCGTGACCGGGCACGCGCCAAGACCAGGCACAAGAAGAGGGACGCCGGCGTGCGCGCGTGCCCAGGCGAGACGGCGATCGGCGTCCTGGAGGGAGGATCTCTGCGAGGCGGCGGAACTGCGGGTGAGTGGGGAGCACGCCGAGGGCGGCGTGACTCCCAGGCCATTACACTATATACAGGTTTTTTTAATAATACTATTAGTGCTGTACCCAAGGGTTATCAATGATTAACTGTGACCCATCTAGGTTCTTAATAGTATCAGTATAATTTTCATTCAGTATTTGGATATCACTTGGGTTTCAGTTTTTGATATTTATGTACATAGTGTTTTCCCTGTTATATATGTTTGGTCACCACAGTGATTTATTCACTTCAATACACGTTAGGTGTATTAAGGTCTACATTTAAACATAATTTTTCCTTTTTTATCTTAATATCATTAAAATTGATTTTAAATGTATCATCATATCAAACCATACAATGAGTGCTTGTAAAAGGGTGTGCTTTTTCTAATCTTTACACGTACAGTACAGATACCAGCAGGCCCGCTGTCACCTGTCAACTATGTGTATAATCAAGAATACGGGACTGGCAGTGGCTTGGCGCCATCCGATTGGCAAAGTCTATGGTGTGTACAGCTGCCGTATGTTATTCTTTTTTTAACATATCAAAATCAATGCACAGTCAAGCGATTCTCCTGTAATCAATCGCTTTGCTTATGGTTATTTAGTTCTATTATTTTAGTCACAATTCACAAAAATGAAGTCCAGCAATATCACTGGCTGAGCAGCTTCTACAATAGATACTGAACAATTGGTGGACAGCTAGACGCATGCGCATTGAAATCTTGTTGAAACGCATATGCTAGGTGCATGCGTGTATGTGAAAGACGCCCCCCGAGAAAATTATTGTTGGGACTGACCGAGAGGACTGTAGGGACTGACTAATTTGAACCAACCATTACAGTAATACTTTTATTTTTCCTCAGAAAAGAAACTTTGTCATCAGGCGGAGAACGGCAAATTGAGGGATTTCGATGGATTGCTGAATCTGCATATTGCTGAATCCGGAGGCAACAATTTAGTGGCAGTGCCATTTTTATTGATTAGGATAGAATAACTGTGAGCTTTATAGAAAACCAGAAACAGTATGCAGTTTTTTTTTCATACAGTATACAATAGTTTTTTACATACTGTATAATAAACCCCCAAAATAGAAAGTATGCATTTATTCTACATGTATTACAGTGTGTATTCTATACCTGTACAGTACAGTATGTATTGTTTTAATACTGTTTTGATGTAATGCACATGCCTACAGTATACAGTACAGTACTGTACAGTATGCCTCATGGAGCTGTACTGTACAGTATGTTCTAGAAACACTGTATTTTGTTATAAAAGGAGACACAATGAAACAATTTAAAACAATCAACATATTTTTGATTGGTGGAGTAAGTCAAAAACATTTATGGAGTACTGTAGGTAAAAACATTTATTTATGAATGCAATTTAAAACACACAACTTTTTTTTATTGAAGTACAGCAAGTCAAAACATTTACAGGTGTACTGTATGGTGCAAGTAAAAACATTTATTTATGAGTGCAATTTGTTAATATATATTTCAATAACCATTTTGTTCCCTTTGTTCCAATATATATTTCAGTAACCGTTTTGCCTCCCCTTGTCCCAGTGTTACTTTTAATCTGTGTACTGCTTTAAAACTTGACCAGCTGCTCTGGCAAGATGCCTAGAACTTTTAGCCCTGAAGATAAGGGAAGAATGTTAGCTTGTTAGCTTTCCATAAACAAAGCCTTACTCCCTCATACTCCCTCACCCCCTTTTTATACTCCTTTCATTCCCTAGGAATAAGTGGAATGCACAGATGTGGTGGAGTAGGTAGAGAGGAGTAGGTAATAATAGGTTACCTATACACCCAAAAGTAGGTGGAGTAGGTAATAAATTAGGTAGATAGAGCGTCAGCAAATACCTCTCAGACGCTTCAGCACAAACACCTCTAAGACACTTTTTGCCTATATAACCCTGCTTGTGATTTCTAATAAACAGTCAAGTGATTTGATCAAGAGCTGCATGAGTCTTATTCATTTTGCTCGACTCCAGGCCTGCTGTTCTCTAATCAGCACATTGATTAAACATCTCCCGGGAGAGCTTTCGGAACTGTGGAGAGGAAACGCTTGCTACGGGGCAGAGAGGCATAAAAGAATTATAAATTAACATAATTTAAAACAAACAACATTTTTTTTATTGAAGTACAGCAAGTCAAAACATTTACAGGTGTACTGTATGGTGCAAGTAAAAACATTTATTTATGAATGCAATTTAAAACAAACAACTTTTTTTTATTGAAGTACAGCAAGTCAAAACATTTACAGATGTATGGTGCAAGTAAAAACATTTATTTAGGAATACAATTTAAAACAATCAACAAGTCAAAAATGAATCACGCAGCGAATTCAATCCCCAGCAGTGAGTCCTTCCAGGGACGATGCCTTGTATGCCGCAAAATGCCATTGATGTAGTCTCTCATGATTTTCATCTGTAATGGAATAATAGCGCCGCAATTCCTCCACAATAGTCTTTCTTAAATTTTCAGGGAGAGCCCTTTTGACGCGATTCCCTTCGTAATTTACATTGTGGGCCCATCCGCAGTACACCTGGTAGGTCACGTGGTGCTTGAAAATGTACATGGCATGTTTCTGGGCTACACCACCACTTGCAAACCTATACTTCTCCCTGAGTGGCTGGGACAGCTCGCGCAAGATGATGTCGGGCACCGTCTCAATGCAAGCGTGTGTGGGTGGGATTCTGGGAGCAGGTGTGCTTTTTGGAGCGGGTGTGCTTCTGGGAGTGGGTGTGCTTGTTGCGACGGGCGAGGGTAGGTGGTCTGCGAGGATGCTTTCCTCCTCCTTTCTTAGTCGCCTTGTCTCATGGCGTGGTCTTGACGGGGTTGTCATGTCATCCTCGTCAGCGGCATACATGAACATATATTCTTCTGATGGAGGGGGTGCGCTTGTTGATGGAAGGTTGAAGGTCCCATCATCCCATCCATGCCACCCTCCTTCTCCTGCGGCTGACATACAGGGGCAGTAACTCTAAGCCAATTATGTATCCCCGCTATGTCTGTCTCTATCTTCACCATGCGCTTATCCATCTTCTCCATCCGTTGATCCATCTTCTCCATCCGTTGATCCATATTTAGCATGGTCTCTAAAAGAAGATCTATCTTTACTAGCATACCAGAGTTCTCAGGGATATTGATACTTAACCCATTCAGTATGTGGTCTAACGAGCTGGATTTTGTGCATGGGCTGCTGTGGACATCTGAGTTGATGGGTGCTGGAGCGGATGAGATACCTGTAGGGGTTCCCTGGAGAGAAGTGGCAGCGTCGTCGAGGAGGAGTGCACGAGAAGGTGTCCTGGGGCTTCCCTGGAGAAAAGCGGCTGCGTCGTCGAGTGCAGGGGAAGGTGTCCTGGAGGTTCCCGGGAGAGAAGCAGCAGCGTCGTCGAGTGCAGGAGAAGGTGTCCTGTACGTTCCCGGGAGAGACGCGGCAGCGTCATCGAGTGCAGGAGAAGGTGTCCTGGAGGTTCCCGGGAGAGAAGCGGCAGCGTCGTCGCGGAGTGCACGAGAATGTGTCCTGGCGGTTCGATGGGTTGGCTTCCATTTGTTTTGCTTTAAGGATATATCAGCCAATGTCTTCTTGACATAATAAGGCTTCTTAAAAGCCTTAGCCTTTGGGGTCGTCAGGGGTTTTTATTTATTAGCCTTAGCTTGTCGCTTTGGCCTTGGCTTGGAAATGGCTCCCACCTTTCGCTTTTTCGGCACGGCAGAAGAAAGCGTATTCGTGCATCCGTAGAATTGGGGTTGATCCATTACAGCATTACTGCACAATGCAGTATCTGGACAAGGTCAAGTTCAGATACAGATCATCTGTAGGCTATGCAATGTGTGTCACCTTTTATGCATGGTGACGAGGTGCAGGTGTTACAAGTGGGCATACTCTAATGTGACTCATTAACGTATAAATACACCATCCATTTTGTTGATTCACTGTACATTGAATACACATCGACTAAACATCGAATATACTTTCTTGTGCTTGTATTTCTTTCTACACGCAGCGATGCCTGTCAAAAAGATTTCTAAGGATCTCAGCATGAGAATAAAGGAGATGTACACGAGAGGACAACGAATTTCAGATATTCAACGCTGGTTAAGTACTTCTGGCCTCGTTGTTCCAGCAGCCACCGTGAGCTATCATGCCCACAGTAAGACCAAAAAAGTCACGAGGACAGCAACGGTAACTACCTCGTAAGTACACATTCTGTAAAGTATTTTTAATATGTTTTCTTTACCGTGCAGTACTGCAATAGCACTTTTATTGTTTAGATGGCTATTGTTTTTAGCAGAACCATTTCCTAGCAATTATTAGATACTGTATACTGTACTGTACAATTTGTTTTTGTGTTGCACCTCCTTCCTCAATTATCATAATTGCATTCTTGCAATCTTATAATCAATTCTATTTTAAAGTGAGTTGCACCTCTTTCCTTATTTATAACTCACTTCATTATTACTCATTATGAATCACGCACTCACAGCCCCCCATTTCAGTACACTGTAAACAGTATGACACACACACCTAAAGTACCAGTATATTTATATAAATATATTATATACAGTCTATATCTATTAAAATTGTTATTGTTGTATATTTATATGACTATATCACTGTATACAGGTATATATATATATATATCTATTATTACTTAAATCGCTGTATATTTATATAACTACAGTATACAGTATTATATATATTTAGCCATACTGTATGCCTGAGCATAAATGATGTACTGTACTTGTGGCCTACTTTAACGTATTGTTTTTTTTCCTTTATACTGTAGGGAGGCAACTCTTCTGGTTGACCAAATAAGTGAAGAGAATGATGAGAAGAGTGCCTTAAGGATCAAAGACCCTCTGCATAAAAATCACAATCTAACCGTATCAGAGACCAGCATCAAGAAGATGAGATGCAGAATTGGATGGAAATATGGACGTGTGAGGTTAGTACTGGACAGTACAGGAGGTAAAAGTGCGGTTTAAGAAACTGTACTGTACCTATAAAATTATTCCTTGTCATTACAGAGCTTACCCTATGATAAGGGACGTCAACAAGATCAAGAGAGTGGTCCAGGCACAGGCATGGATCGACATTGCCGAAACTTTTCAGGATTGCATATTTATTTATGAGTCTACTGTATCGCTGGAGAGATTTGCTACCTTTGCATTCCACAAAAAAGGACGCATATCTATGAAGCCACGCCCAAAACACCCAGTGACGATGCATGTGTGGGGTGCCATCTCTAGGCGTGGACCAGGATGCATCGTCATCTTTGATGGTAAAATAATGCACAAAGTCACATGCTGTAGCCTTATGCACTGAACTGTACTACTGCAGTGTGCATTATTTTTAGCACTTTTCTTTTCTTGTTACAGGAATCATGAATAAAGTTTTTTTCCAAGAGAAAATAGTGCCTGAGATTGTGGAATACATCACACATGAATTCCCAGATGGTCACCGTTTCTTCCAGAACAACGATCCCAAGCACACCGCGTCAATTGCGCATATTCTTGCCTGCGGTATCAACTGGGTAAAGACGCCAGCGGAGTAAGTACGGTAACCGTGTCTCATTTTTTCCCACTGTTTATTGTGTATCTCTTTAACTAATTCTCCTATTTTTCCCCCTCCAATGACAGATCGCCAGACTTCAATCCTATCGAAATGGTCTAGCATCAGCTGAAGGATCATAAAAGTGATGAAACCATCAAAAAAGGATGTGTTGACGAATGACATACTGAGTTTATGGAACGATGTACATACTGAGTTTTTGGAACGATGTACTCACCGTGGAACGATGTAATAAATATATCGACCATATTGCGACTGTGTTGCCTATTGTCATAGAGCGTAATGGGCATGCATCAGGAAGGTAGTATGGTACAGTACTGTACTGTAGTATGGTAAGTACAGGCACACCAAGTACAGTATGATACAGGTAAGTATGGCACAATTTTTTTTACAGTATACAGCATGCACTTACATGCACTCATTATTTCTTTTCAGAGAGAGCTGCACTACCAATCTTGTTACAAAGTATTTTACAGTAGTTATACAGTAGTTATAATGTATAATGAGTTCCAGTATACAGCAGTTTGACAGTAGTAACTACATAATCCAATATGGAGTAGTTATACTGTACACAATACCATTATATGCACTTAACTGCACTAATTTTTTTCTATCCTTGTCAGAGAGATCTGCACAAAAAAAGGACGGGAGGAGGGTAGCATGTGTAAATTGTGTGAACTGTGTGTATAGTGTATCTACAGCCATGATTTACACAACCCCCCCCCCCCTCTCTCAATGAACTACAGAATGCAATGTGGCCATGACGAAGAAGAGAAAGACTAAAAATTTGTATTTCTGTTTGTATTATTATAAATTTGCATTATTCATGATTATTTGTATTTTGCATTCTTCCATGATTATCCACCCGCCCTCAATTTTCAACTGACAGAAGAACTACAGTACGTGTACAAAAAAGACAAAAACGGAAATTTGTATTATTCATGATTATTTGTATTTTTTATTCCTGATAAAATAAAATAAATATTTTTTTACATTCACGATAATCATAATAATTGAAACACCCCCCCTCCCCTGGCGGGTGGTTGAAGGGTAAAACACATAGAGAAAAGAACCCACTTAAAGCACTCAATGCCCCCTATGAAGTGTAATGATAATATTAAAAATAATCTCTAATGCTAAACTAATTAAAATAATGGGTGTTAAAATACATCAAATAACACACATATATGTTAACCCTAAGGTGAGTATATATGACACTCCGGGTTAATGTAATAGAGGGACAGTTTGAGGTGTATTAGATCAAACGTGCCCAGAGAACTGATATGCAGTATTCCCTAATTGTGGTAGTTTGGTATGAGCAAACGTGGGGAGGGGCTGCAGAATCACCTGTCTTAAGTATAAAACAAGTCCCAAGGTGATGAAAGTGGAAATGTGAGACTGGTCATAACATTGCTATGTATACGCACGAAACAAATACACACCAATCAGTGTGTGCTCACTAGGTATATAATATATTGCTTCAATGATGGAAGATCAATATTTAAAACACTGTATATTCTCCCACATGTGACCACCTAAGAAACAGCTAATAAACTCAAAACTGGTAAAGAGCTGGCTGTAATACACAGAACACAAGTACTTCGGCTAGTAGGTTCCTGTAAACGGTGTGGCTGTTGGTATACCTATGCACATATTCATGAATGTGCTACCACCGCCAGGAATGCTTCTACCACTAATATAGCTGTGTATAAGTATAGCGAGACCTGTCTAAAGTGTCAAACAAGTCCCAAGGTGGACAACTGGGGAAATTAGGAGATGTGAGACTAATTGTAGTCCTACTAATAAGCAATACATACACACTGATCAGAGGGTGTGCACTCAGCATCTGATATATAAGTCCACTAATGGATAGTCAATCACATAAACCACACATGTAAACACCTAAAAATCAAATAGTAAACTCCAGGATATTAGAGAGCTAGCTGTCAATAATGAACATAGATACCGTGGCTAATAGACTCCTATAGACGGTGTGGCTGTGTGTATACCTGTGCACATATTCATGAATGTGCTTCCACCATCAGAAGTGCTAATAACACTAATACAGCAGTGTATCCAAAGAGTTCAGGCAGCCCCAACCTCACCTTACGCTGCCGAGTCAGCACAAAGACTCCTGCCCAGTATTGAAGGGAATGCACGCGTGCAGTCTGGCAGCTGATTGCTCTGCAACTCGGAAGGCTGCCACGTGAGTACTGACTGCGCGCGTGCATGTGACAGATGCCGACGCACGCGTTTCGCGATTAGAAACGCTTTCTCAAGGCTCAGTGTGAGGGGAAAGTCCCATTGATCGTAGTAAGGTTTATATATGCATACGTGTGTTTCAATTGGTTGGGGGTTTCACCCTAGAGGTCTGTCTATGTAGTGCTGCTGTATAGGCTCTAATACAGCACTATCTAGTAAACATAGGCCATCCTCAACCAAATACAATCGATATAATCACAAAGACGTTACAGCAGTGCAAAAGGAAAGATTAAAGCACTGTTGCACATGATCCCTGCATGTTGGATGTTAATAAGCATGATGGGCAGAGAGTTGTGATCATAATGGGGGTATGAAATTAAAATTTAACCCCTGAGGCTAAAACGTAATATAGACTCTAATCAATATGGGTGAAACATATAAAATATTAATCAAGTTGTAGCATAATCATCTTCTGTGGATAATACTCACAGAAATAAGATGTAGGTAGATCTATAACCTACCTAGTAATACAATTTTATAATTAGTGGTGGAAAATGGCAGGCAAAATGAGGCCCCGTTAAACAGTGTGAGTGGATATAAAGTGTACACAATGTAGCTAACAGTGCCACATTGTGTACATTCTTAAGGACCGAAATCAGGTAAGTATATAAAGATTGAAATCCCAGTGTGTACTAAATGGTTATTTGGTATCACAGTTCTGTACATAAAGTGAGGTCTGCGCCAAATAATTGTATATTCAAAAGATGGAATGTCCCTATAAAGCAGAGTGATAGACATTTACAGACATTCATAAGCATGTGAGATGTTACATGGGGGATACATACTAAATTCTAGAGTAGTTATTCCTGGCAAGATCTTAAATAAATGGGGTGAACACAAACCCTTCGTTCAAACCCTTGGGCGATAATGTCTGTAATGTATATATCCATCTTGCCTCTTTTTGTAACAGAACTGTGTCCCAATCCCCATGTCGTCGGTCCATTGAGAATTGATCCATACCAATGAATTTAACAAGGGTTTGATTACCTTGGTGAACAGAGTTTATGTGTCTCGCTAGAGGTTTATCCGTTTTATTTCGTATTGAACCCATATGTTCCAAGACCCTTATCTTCAATGGGCGGCGGGTCTTGCCAACATATATCTTACTACAGTCGCAAATGGCTTGATAGATAACGCCTGCGGTCTGGCAATTAATAAACTTATGGATATTGTAAGTTTTGGTTCCATTCCAATTTGAAAATTTACTAGTGGTAAGCATATGATCACACGCCTTACATTTGCCACATTTGAACGATCCCTGTGGTTTAGGAGGTAGCCAGGTCCTTTTGACCTCTTCGTCAAAGTGGCTGTGAACCAAAACATCATTCAAATTTCTGGCCCTCCTGCTGACCATTGATGGTCGGTCATACAGAAATTCCCCAATGGTGTTATCAGCCCTTAAAATGTGCCAGTGTTTGCAAAGTATGTCCCTGCTTGCTTGCAGTATGGTTGTTACAAATCTAATACAGAGTGCTTTTCCTGGTAATGTACAGGTTATTAAAAGCTTCAATCAGACTTAGAAATTTGCAACTAATATTGACAGATTTATTATAAATCATTCTTCCTGGTATTGCACAGGTTATTAAGAATTTATATTATTGTTAGGGACCCCTGGAAATGTGGTCTGCCGTGCAGTGGCTCAGGGGCTTACAACAATTTTGGCCAAAAATGTTAAACTAAAAGACCATTTTATTTAATAGATATTTATACATATATATTTAGGCACTGTACCGTGTATGAGTTTCACTGGATGTGCACTGAGCTCTGTCTGTGGTTTATGTTCCGTCTCTGGTTTTAAACCTGTAGTTCAAAGACATATTTTCAACAGGTCAGCATAATTTTGTGATTCCCACACCCCCAAATAAAAATCACAGTACTATGCCACCCACATAATAAAGCACGTCTAGTGCCACATTAAAAAGCAACAGTACTGAGTTATTCTCATAATATCCAGACTTGCTATGCAAGCCCATGTCGATAAACGGAAAAAAAACCCAAATGCAAATAGAAATTGAAAAAAAATTTCAGACTTGAACTTCTTATTGAATGGGAAGTTATACATGCATGCGCATTAATAATCAACAAGGTTCCATGTGCAGGAATGTAAAGCCACGCTCGGATTCAAGCCAGAAAGCCATCCATTACAAATTAATGGTGTGGGAGAGGTGTACTGTAGATAAGAAGTTTAAATCCTTGAGCCTTGTGTGTGCGGGGGCGAGGGGGAAAGCGCCGTATAATGGATTATCAGTTCAAAGAAATATTTTCAAAACGTCATCATAATGTTTAATGCGCCGAAATGTGATACTGTAACACGCCTATGCGTTTCAACAATGTTCAAATGAGACATACTGTACAGTACACGCATGCGCATAATATAAAAAACAGTATGAAAAGAAGTAAAAGTATTGATTACTAAATAATACAGTACATATAGAAATGTGATAATTTTATAGTCGAAGAAGACGCAACGTTATATTTTTGTAATACTGTATACTGTAAATCTTCCAATTTACAATTACTGCGCGCGCACACACAGACTTGCAAAAAATGTACAGCTGTACTGTAGGTTGAATTGCTATTAGACTTTTAAGACAACAGCTTGCGATCGCACGCCTGAGGTTTTAGACGGTATTGCAGTATTGCGGCCAGCGCTAAAAATCAGAGAGCTAACATATCCCCCTTCAGGTGAGACCTCTGGGCAAACATGACCACTCATCGAGTTGGGGGACCTGGAATTGTTCTTGAACTGTCCAGGATGGGGAGACGAGTCATGGTCCAGAGACTCGTGGGCACTCCCTTGCGTATCCCCCCCTCCCAGTGAGAACTGTGGCCAGACAGGGCAATTAATATGTCTCAGGGATATGGAGTTGTACCTAAAGTGCTTTAGGTGGGAAGGGGATCCATAAACCAGCAGTACACTGGTGAGTACCATCTTGGGATATGAGAGTGGTAGCACCGAAATTCCTGATACGTGGCTCGCCACGCGAAATGACTTGGGCATCCAGAGCGGAGGAGAAACAGGGGTTTCAAGAACATAAAGGGCAGAAGGACCCCATCTGGGTGCCCGGTCCCTAGTAATCGTACCAGAGTGCGGGCCAAGAGGCACTGATAATTGATCGGGTATAACAGGGAGACCCTCCGGACAGGCAAAGTTTTTGCTGACCTCTGCACGTAGGAATTTGAGAGGGTCTTCTCCTCCCGAGGTTTTCCGGATAGTGGTCAGCGAGGGTATAGGGTGAGTGGGTGCATTGCCAGGTATTGGTATAGTAGATGACAAGGCGAACAATAAATCAGGCTTAAGGACCAAATTCTTGAGGTACGAACTAAGTATTCCAACACAGAGGAAACAACAGGCACACCAGAAGGTTCCGAGAGGGATAATCATGGGTTCGCAGAGGCGGAGAAGCAATCAGTAGTGGAGCTCCCAAATACTGTAGAACGCTCAGTGAGAGACAGTATAGTCTGGGAAGTGGAGATCACAGAGTCCACAGTTTACACAGTGTGTAAAGTTCCAGAGACTATAGGGAGAGAAACCCCATAGTTCAAGTCATACTGAGGTACTTCAGGGGCCACAGAACGGTCAGAGAAAAGAAACTGCCCTCCCGCACCGGGAATTTGGAGCGCGGCAAGGCACCAGAGTCCGGGGAAGGTATACTAGTCCTTGCAGAGATTTGAACAACCGCATAGGGCGGACAAAGTGCTGCAATGAACTCCAAGGGCATTGTATTTGTCATAGGAGTGGGAGTAGGAATAGGCTCTGGAGCTTTAATGTCTGGAAGTTGAGAATCAGGCAGTGCATGGGGTATCGGAGGGAGGGGAGATAGTGTCTGGAGCTGGAGGCTCGAAATCTGTAACAGGGATATCTGGCACTGCAGGGACCCTGGTAGGAGGAGAACTAGTGTCTGAAACTGATGTCTTGGAATCAGTGACGGGTACTGGGGAAGTTAGAGAGGCAATAAGCGGTAAATTGGAACCGGGGAAACTCTTAATAGCAGAAACCTTAGTAGAAAAAAGAGTTTTATCTAAAACTGCAAGGGCCCTAACAGGGGTATTTGTGTGACGGTTCAGGGAATTCCTTCTTCTCCATGTGTCCCTGGCACTGCGCTTCCCCTTGCCTCTGATGTCCCTTTCTTGCCTCCTCGCTCTGTTTCCCCTTCCTCCTCTCGCATCCGTCCCTCTGCGGCATCCCCTGACGCTCTCCCAAACGTCTGCGAGCGTTACCCGCGGGGCGCGCACATGTTCGCAGACTCCTGATCCCTCCGCAGTACTCCCTGCTCGCGGCCTCCCTCTGTCTCCCCTCCAGTCCCCTTACCTCCTGCAGTCTCTCCTCCGGTTCTCTCTCCTCCCTCGGCGGGTGCCCACGTGGAGCGGCGCTCCGCGCGCCTCTTGACACAGCCTGTGCGCGCGCACCCTAACCTTACAGAGGGAGCGCACACGCTCCTCTTGTAAACCTTCCCTGACCTCTGGCTCCGCTTCCCATGCTGTACAAGCTATCTCCCTCTCTGGTTCACCTGTCTCCTCCATCTCTCCTTCTCATCTATCCCTGCTGCCTCTCACTTCACCCTCTGCTCCTCCTCTCTCTCCCATTGGTGTTCCCTCCTTATAACCCCTGTCTGTCCTCTGGCACATTGCTCTGCATAGCTTCTTGTAACCTCTGTGTGTGCAGTCATATGCTTGGCTCTCCTGTGTCTTTCAGCGTTTGTTCCTGCTCCTGCTAACCCTTGGATCTCCCTGGCTTGAACTCTGCTTTGTACTGGATTACCCTGCTCTCTCCTGCCCTTGAACCCTGCTTACGGATACGACCTTGCTGCCTTCTTTTATCCCTTGACTCTGGCTTGCATCACTATCCGTACTCTGAATCCCAAGGCGTTGCAAGTATACCTTAACCATCTTTCTACAGGCCCGGCAACACACTACCACACTCCGGGCACGCCCTCACTGCTGTGGATGCGTGATTTAACCCTACCCACCTCAGTACTGGGGACTGGCCAGGTCTGCGGGCATACAGGCGTTACATTATGCATAGCCCAACAAATGCAGACCCTCCTGAGGTGGGTCAAGGTGTTTCTTTGGAACATTTACAATTTGTGAGCAATCAGCTGACCACTGTTTCCCAGCAACTTGCTACCCACTCTATCTAGGAGACTCCAGTGGCTCCGTCACCACCTGTCATTATGGCTTATGGTACTGCTGGACCCCATATTCCACCTCCCAGCTGGTATGATGAGGACCCTCTCACTTGCCGCGGATTTCTAAACCAATGCGAGGTGCAATTCGAAATGTCTCCCTCTCAGTTTCCTACCGGCCGCTCTAAGGTGGCTTACATTTACGCCTTGCTCACCAGCGATGCCCTCGCTTGGGCTTCTCCTCTCTGGGATCATAAGACTAAATTAACCCAAGATTTCCCTAAATTTAGGCGTGAATTCCAGCAAGTGTTTGACACTCCCGCACGACGGGAGACGGCCGTCATTTCTCTTTTTCATATCTCACAGGCTCGAAGATCTGCTGCCAAGTACGCGATCAAGTTCCGTACACTCGCCGCGGAGACGCAATGGAATGATGAGGCACTCGCCGCCACATACTGGCACGGTCTCTGACACCTTGATGGATGATCTTGCAACTCATGCCCGGCCTTCCTCCCTGGAGGAACTGATTACTCTCAGTATACGAATGGACCAACGCACCCAGGAACGACGGCATGAGAGACACTGTTCCCGTTCTCTTTCTTCCCCTGTTGTCTCTCACAGGTCGCCCTCTTCGCCCCTCCTGGCATTGGGCGCCCCAGAGCCGATGCAAATCGGTAGCCAACAACTTCAGGCTGCGGAGAGAATGCGACGCCGTCAGAAGGGACTCTGTTTCTTCTGTGGTTCTTCGGAACATCGCCTCCAGAACTGTACCCTGAAGCCGGGAAACGGGAACACCCAGTAAAGGTAGAGGGGCTTCTACTGGGTACTGTCTCTTCTTGCCCCTCTCTCCCTGAGGATCTTCCAAAGAAGTTCATGCTTCCTGCAACGCTGGTGGGCCCTGACCTCCTATTGGAAGTAAAAGCTTTCATTGACTCTGGATCTGGCGGTAACTTCCTGGATCACACCTTCGCCTCTGAGAACCAAATTCCCCTGGTCAAGAGGAAAGCACCCATTGGCCTTGAGGCTATTGATGGTCACCCGCTCCAGCCCGCATTCATCATCTGGGAGTCCCTCTCACTTTGACCTATGCCGACGGTCATAAGGAGGTAATAGTTTTTGATATCTTCCATTCTCCCACCATTCAGCTTATTTTAGGATTTTCTTGGCTGCAACTCCATAATCTGCACATTGATTGGACTGGCACCTTACCTATACAGTGGCCTTCCTCTGCTGGGTCAGTCTCTACTTCTCCTCCTGTTGCGGTGCTCGCCGGTTTGGATTCCATTCCTTCCAATCTCTCGATTCTCCCGACCGTGTATCATGAGTTCCTGGATGTGTTCAACAAGGTACAGGCTGAAGTTCTGCCTCCTCATCGTCCATACGATTGTCCTATCGATTTAATTCCAGGAACCATCCTCCCAAAATCGAAATCTTATCTCTTGTCTGTTCCTGAAACTGAGGCTATGACGTCTTACATCCAAGAAAATTTGGAGAAAGGATTCATCCGCATTTCTACCTGCCCCGCTGGGGCAGGCTTCTTCTTCGTAAAGAAGAAGGATGAATCACTAAGACCCTGTATCGACTTTCGCGGACTCAACAAAATCACGGTAAAAAATCGTTACCCCCTTCCCCTAATCTCTGAATTTTTCGATCGCCTCCAAGGAGCCTCTATCTTCTCCAAGCTCGATTTAAGAGGGGCCTATAATCTCATTCGTATAAGGGAAAGGGACAAGTGGAAAACCTCATTTAAAACAAGATCTGGACATTATGAGTATCTAGTGATGCCCTTTGGGTTATGCAATGCTGCTGCCGTCTTCCAAGAGTTCATGAACGACATCTTCTGGGATGTATTGGGAACATTTGTTATCGTATACTTGGATGATATTCTCATTTTTTCTAAAAACTTAGATGAACACATTCACCATAGCAAATTGGTGCTTTCTAGGCTCCGTGCCAACCGCTTATATGCCAAGATGGAGAAATGTTTGTTCCACCAGACGTCTACTGCCTTCCTAGGCTATGTTATCTCTAACCAAGGTTTTTCTATGGACCCAGCGAAATTGAAGTCTGTCCTCGACTGGCCGCTGCCAAATTCTCTCAAGGCCATGCAGCGTTTTCTCGGCTTTGCCAATTATTACAGGAAATTCATCCGTAATTTTTCTTCCATTGCTCTCCCCATTACTGCCTTGACAAAAAAAGGCGCCGATCCCACGTCTTGGTCCTCCGATGCCATTGACGCATTCGAGTTTCTCAAAAAAGCCTTCGTCTATGCACCCATCCTACGTCATCCTGATACCTCTCTTCCCGTCACATTGGAAGTTGACGCCTTGGATGTGGGAGCCGGTGCAGTTCTTTCTCAGAGATCCTCTCCCCAAGAAAAACTCCATCCCTGTGGTTTTTTTTCTCGGAAATTCTCGTCTGCCGAGAGAAATTATGATGTTGGGAATCGTGAGCTATTGGCAATTAAATTGGCTCTTCAGGAGTGGAGGCATCTTTTAGAAGGCACCAAGGAGCCTATTGCCATCCTCACCGACCACAAAAATGTGCTGTATATTGAGGGGGCTCGAAGATTAGGATCCCGTCAGGCCCGTTGGTCTCTTTTTTTCCCGTTTCAACTATACCATTTCGTATATTCTGGGTACCAAAAATATCAAAGCAGATGCTCTCTCTCGCCAGTTCGCCATGGAGAACGAATCCAATGAGTCCACGGAACCTATCCTTCCTGCCAAGTGCATAATCTCTGCCAATAATTTTGATGTGTTGGATGAAATCAACAAAGCCCAGGTTCATATTCCCAGCAGGTTCAGGGTACCAGAGGGACACGTATTCGCAGCTCCACGATTTCGCCACAAGATCTTACTTTGGGGACATTCTTCTTGATCGGCCGGTCATCCAGGCTTCAAGAGGACAGCGGATCTTATTAAACGGATCTTTTGGTGGCCTAAGATGAACAAGGACATTTTTGATTTCACTAGTGCTTGTCCGGTATGTGCCCAGAGTAAATCTGCCCATCACAAACCTTCGGGTCTTCTCATGCCTCTTCCCATTCCGGAGCAACCTTGGAAACACATCTCTATGGACTTCATTGTCGAACTTCCAAATTCTAAGAAAATGAATACCATTCTTGTTGTTGTAGACAGATTATCTAAACACTCATACTTTATTCCCCTCAAGGGTCTTCCTAATTCTGCTACTTTGGCCGATATTTTTTCCAAGGAAATTTTCAGATTACACGGTGTTCCCATTTCTATTGTTTCTGACAGAGGTTCTCAATTCATCTCTAAGTTCTGGCGTGCGATTTCCCAGAGACCTGGGATTTCCCTTCTTTTTTCTTCTGGATATCACCCTCAGACCAATGGTCAGACAGAAAGGATGAATCAGAGCTTAGAGCAGTATCTCAGATGTTTCGTCTCCGAATCTCAAGACAACTGGGTGGATCTGCTACCATGGGCCGAATTTGCTATCAACTCTCTTAAAAATGAATCTACGCAAGAGTCCCCTTTCTTCATTAATTTCGGTTTTCACCCTAGCAGTCTTCCCCTCTCCTTCCCCCCTTCTGGCGTTCCCGCAGCGGACTCTCATGTTTCTACCCTTCAGAATTCTTGGAGGAGGATCCTTAAGACCCTACAAACTGCCGTCTCAAGACAAAAAACAAAGGCAGATCGACGTCGTCAACCGCCCCCTTCATTAAAACCCGGAGACAGAGTGTGGTTGTCCTCAAAAAATATAGGGCTCAAGACCCCGTCTCCAAAGTTGTCTCCGAGATTTTTGGGCCCCTTTAAGATATTAGAGAAGATCAATCCAGTCGCATACCGGTTGGCACTTCTTACCACCATGAGGATTCATTCCGTATTCCATGTATCCCTACTCAAACCTTTCATCCAGAGCTCTCACTTCCCGGACCGTTTCCGAAAACCCAACCCGGTGACCACTCTCGGACAGCAAGAATACGAAATTCACTCCATAATTGACTCCCGTTGGTCCAGAAATAAACTGCAGTTCCTCGTCCATTGGAAGGGGTATGGTCCAGAGGAGCGTTCATGGATTCCGTCACGTCACATTCATGCTCCCAGACTCCTCCGTCAATTCCATCAGAAATTTCCCCAGAAACCATGGCAGGATCGCCTGGAGATCGATCGTCAAGGGGGGGATACTGTGACGGTTCAGGGAATTCCGTCCTCTCCATGTGTCCCTGGCACTGCACTTCCCCTTGCCTCTGATGACCCTTTCTTGCCTCCTCGCTCTGTTTCCCCTTCCTCCTCCCACATCCGTCCCTCTGCGGCATCCCCTGACGCTCTCCCAGCGTCTGCGTGGGTTTCCCGCGGGACGCGCACATGTTTGCAGACTCCCGAACCCCTCCCGTACTCCCTGCTCGCGGCCTCCCTCTGTCTCCCCTCTGGTCCCCTTACCTCCTGCAGTCTCTCCTCCGGTTTTCTCTCCTCCCTCGGCGGGTGCCCCCGTGGCACGGCGCTCCGCACGCCTCTTGACACAGCCTGTGCGCGCGCACCCTAACCTTACAGAGGGCGCGCACACACGCTCCTCTTGTAAACCTTCCCCGCCTCCCATGCTGTACAAGCTATCTCCCTCTCTGGTTCACCTGTCTCCTCCCTCTCTCCTTCTCTGCCTCTCACTTCACCCTCTGCTCCTCCTCTCTCTCCCATTGGTGTTCCTTCCTTTATAACCCCTGTCTGTCCTCTGGCTCATTGCTCTGCATAGCTTCTTGAAACCTCTGTGTGTGCTGTCCTATGCTTGGCTCTCCTGTGTCTTTCAGCGTTTGTTCCTGCTCCTGCTTACCCTTGGATCTCCCTGGCTTGAACTCTGCTTTGTACTGGATTACCCTGCTCTCTCCTGCCCTTGAACCCTGCTTATGGATACGACCTTGCTGCCTTCTGTTATCCATGGACTCTGGCTTACGGACATCACTATCCTGCTCTCTATTGCCCTAGACTCTGGCACACGGACATCACTATCCGAACTCTTAATCCCAAGGCGTTGCAAGTATACCTTAACCATCTTTCTACAGGCCCGGCAACGCACTACCACACTCCGGGCATGCCCTCACTGCTGTGGGTGCGTGTTTTAACCAAACCCACCTCAGTACTGGGGACTGGCCAGGTCTGCGGGCATACAGGCGTTACAATTTGTCAAGACAAAATCAGAAATAGGTATGTTTACTAGTGCGAAAATTCTTATAATGGAATTACTAGCCAGTGATGTGGGTGTCTGGGTTTCACTAATGAGAAAATCAGATACAGTGGAAAGTGATTTAGAATCAATCACGGAAGTTCAAGGTTTGCAAGATGTGTGTGAGAAGGTATCCTTTAACACAGGAGTTTTAATATTAGCCCTGAATAACCCAATGGTTGCTCGAACACATTTAGATGCAGTGCTAAAGGACTGAAGTTTTGCAAGGGAAGGGAAACAAAATAGCTTAGATTTAAATACCTGAATTTGTAATGTAGGCAGGGTGGTTTCTGAGTGTGCTAAGGGGGTGACAACAGATACGCTCATCTCTGGAGGGGTTGCTTGGGCAGGGGCATCTGGGGGACCAAAAGCAAGGATGGCCTCTATGGAAAGGGATTCCGAATCCGAAGGAAGGATTTCACCTCTCTGAGTAGCGGGGCCGACAAGGAAAATTTCAGAGGGGGGAAACTGTGTACTGGCTTCTAGATAGCGCATAAAAAAAGGCATCACTTTTGAGTGGGAGCAGTGTGTCAGGAAAAGTTCCTGGGAACTCAACAACTTGAGCCTCAGGATGGGCATAATGGGTACTGTTCACTTTTAACACCAGGGTTTAAGAAGAGGAGAACACATACAGTACAAGGGGGGCAACCACAACTGTGCTGGTCTCAGAAGTGGCTATTTGGGAAGGAGTGTAGAAAGAAGCTTTTGGGGAGCGCAGGTGTCACCATATGTGGGGAAAAAAATAAAAATATAGTGTAGTATGTTCAACAGAAAAAATAGCTCAATGAATCACAATTGGGGACTCACAATTTTTCAATAGAATACCAGCAGTGTATAAGTTGTGTGGAAGGCTTGCTTGATATGCTTCAGCAGGATAGACCCTCAATGAAAGAGGTGACACATTTAGTGCAACATTGCATGTTCAATGTATATATATATTTGTAAAGCAATAAGTATTGCACTCACATTTTGCACTATGTGCATAGACACATAAAATTAAAGATGCGCAGCTTTCGTGTGCACCGTCAGCCCCACTCCCAAGACCGCTTCGCGTCACTTCCGGTTTGGCCGTCGCATCACTTCCGGTTGCGATCGATTGCAGAATTGGAACCCACGGGTCAGGGGGGGTGCTGGATACACTCCTAGACTGCTGCGCTCAATATTCATGAGCTTCCACTGACTGACAGAAGCAGATGAAAAACATATGCCATATCTAAAGATGTCGCCAAATTTCGCCGATCAATACATGGAGAACGAATTTACTGGCAGCTATACAGTTCTTTAGATAATTAGAGATTGCCCAAATGAAACTATTGAATTAAAAAAAAAATAAAAAAAAAAAAAAAAAGACTGAACTGCAGCTTTAACTGGAACCAGTATTTTAGCAGAAGATTCAGGGGGCGCGGCAGCGGAAACTTTAGCTGAACCAGGGGGATTATTGCAATGAATCTCCAAGGGCTCAGCAACCTTAGGGGAGTCATACAGTGCAACCTCTGCTGTCAGACTTGGGGATTCATTCTCTGATGCTAGAAAGGATGCATTAGCCTGGGGGCAGCAAGGATTTACAGGGGTTAACGCAGATAGTACCTGGGAGTCAAAAAGAGGGTGTAAGGACCCGCGTTGCGGAAACTCCCGTTACCAGTGCCTCCTTATCTTTTCTCCCGGCTGCCTCTGGTCCCCGGCGGCGTGCCCAGGCCCTCGGCGTCTCCCCCGTGGCTGCTCCCGCACTTCTGGGTCATGCGCGTCACCCTTACGGGCGCGCGCGGACCCAGGCTTCCCTTTTCTGGTGCCAGGAACCTGACCCCGCCTCCTCAGGTGCGGCACGCACATCGGCGCGTTTCCCTGCCCCTGCTCCACCAGGTCTGCCCCCCAGAATCTTCCCCCCTATCAGGGCTTCCCTTGGGCGGCACCTACACTCCTCCCTTTCCCCTGATAGGTCCCAGCCCACTATTTAGTCTCCCCTCGCCATTACCACATTGCTCTGCATAGCTTCTGTACCTTGGTGCTGTCTGCTTCTGCCTGGCTCTCTTGTGTTTCAGTCCCTGTTCCTGTCCCTGGATTCTCTGCTGACCTCCCTGGATTTTGACCCTTGGCTTTGGACTTTGATTACGCTGCTCTCTAGAACCCTTTGGATTTGGCTTTGGACTACTTTGTGGACTTCTACATCCCTTGGACACGGCTTATGGACATCTACTATGCTGCTCTCCACGCTCCACGACCCAGGCTTACGGACACTCAACCACGCTGCTCTCCCTACTCCTTGACCATTGGCTTACGGACTTTACCCTTCTACGCTGGAGTTGGCAAGTACGGTACTCTTTCTATTTTTGTTCCCTGGACTAACTACTCTACTTCCACACTCCGGCCGTGCCCCCGTTTACTGTTAGGTGTGTGGTTTTTCTCCTTTCCACCTCAGTCCCGTGGTCTCATCTGGCTTGTGGGCAGGCCGAGCGTTACAGAGGGAGATTTGCCTCAGAAATTGGGGACACAAGGAGTTCCTCCTCTGGAGCCAAGGAGGTGACCTTGGCTGGCGAACAACAGGGAATTACCAAAGGAGACTCACAGGGCTGACCCGCAGGGGTTAATACAGGAATGACCTCGGGAACAGAACTTAGGGATTCTAACTTAGAAAGTGGAAGTAAAAGGGGTTCCTTCTCTGACGTGGGGAGCACACAGGACTGCCTAGCAGAGGTTAAGGAAGGAAAAACCTCAAGGGCTGGAGTTAGGGATTCTTAGTTAGAAAGTGAGGGCAGAAAAGGTTCATTCTCAGACGCTAGAGCCATAGCTTTGGCTTGGGAATTACAAGTATACTCCACGGGAACCTCACAGGGCGGACTGACAGGGGTTAAAGACGTATCCTTGGAGTCTAAGCAATGGGAGGTGCAATCAAGGCTAGAAACCGTGGCAGCTTCAACCTTAGGGGGCAGTGATAGTGGGGCAGTTTGGTCATTTTTTGCAGAGGGAGGCATCCCCACAGGTTTAGCAACAGGACTGGCAGTACAGGGGAACTGCCAAGCAGCAGCGTAGCTGGCGAGGAAAGGGTCCTGTACTATTATGGAATCGTCCAAATCTTGGGACCGTACAGTATATGGATCGTATCTTGAGCCTGAGCCAGTGCTATAGGATCTACAGTCTCCCAGTTTTGGGTATGAAGATTGGAGGCCTGGGTTTGTTTTGACTCTTGAAGGCGCTGGGGCGTGGTAAGGAGTTCTTTACAAAGCTGTCTTTCAGAAGGGGTTAAACCTTCAAACATGAACTGACTCAGGCGAGGGTAGTATTTCATACAGGTACTGGTTTTCAAACTGGGACTGGTCCACAGGCCAGGACAGGATTTCAGATAGAAACATACCAACCCTCACCACAGGGCGGTCCAAGTTTGTGGGGCCGAGCATACTGTCACGGTTGTGCTCGCCACAAACCAGGGTCGGACCGCATGGCTGATGTGGGGTTATATAAGCACCGACCTTAGACCGCACAGGCGGAATGTGAAATCCATAGTCAAACGAGCCAGGGTCGGGACTGGAGAGAGCAGCGTAGTCAGTGGACGAGCCAGGGTAAGATAGGAGACATCAGGGTAAATGTTATCCAAGCAGCGTTTTGGCAACAGGAAGTCAACTAGGTCCCGCTTCAGCATAATAGCTGCAGGGCGGGAGCGGGTTCTGCGCGAGTGGTGACTATGGCCCATGGTACAGGTCTCAGGAAGGAGAAGGCTGACCGGAGTGGGCACACCGCCAGGCAGCACTGAAAAACCAATACTTCAGCGCAGGAGTCCAGAACGGGCCTCTGCGAGAAGAGAGAACAGCAGACCTCAGGACTCGGAAGGCAGGCTTCTGCTATGGGAAAGGCAGCAGGCCACTGGGAAAGTGGGGCTGAAGGATACGTTGGGAAAACAATGCTTCAGCACCGGAACCAGGAACCAGGAACTAGGAACATGAACTAGGAACAAGGCGGCCAAACAGGTAGCTTGTGGCAAACACAGTAAACATCAAAGAAGGATTATGCTCGGCAGAGACGGATTGTGGGAATGCAGTATTTAAAGGCCAGCGGGCCAATCCCAGGAGGATGGTGTGAGGGCACAGCTCCAATGACTGAGTACAAAGCTAGGTTGCAGTGAGCCCACACAGCTGCTGTTGATTGCAAAAAGGGAATTAGTGAGAAAAGCCAGGAGTGGATTCCTGACAAAATACATCTGACTGCTGGTTTGGTGCCAAACATAATGACGTCACATTCTATCAAACTCCAATGCGCTATCGCATAACCTGCACATGTGCAATAGTACCCAGGGGAAGGAGAGAGTCCTCGCCTTAGTGATCAAAGGACCCCACAGCATTTGGAGACCAATACTCACATAATGTTGACAGGCGTCATGATCATTCTCCGCAGGAGACCTCCCTCCCACACGTCACAATGACCAGTAGGGGAGGTTCTTAGTTGCGTTTCGTATCCCTTGCGCATGCGCATTGTGACGTGTGGAAGGGAGGTTGTGACGCCTGTCAACATTGTGAGTATTGGTCTCCAAATGCTGCGGGGTCCTTTGATCACTAAGGTGAGGACTCTCTCCTCCCCCTGGGTACTATTGCGCATGTGCGGGTGATGCGATAGCGCATTGGAGGATTATAGAATGTGACATCATTATGTTTGGCAACAAACCAGCAGTCAGCTGTATTTTGTCAGGAATCCACTCCTGGCTTTTCTCATAGCCTTGCAGGGTGCTGTTGTTCTCACTAATTCCCTTTTTGCAATCTACAGCAGCTGTGTGGGCTCACTGCAACCTAGCCTTGTACTCAGTCATTGGAGCTGTGCCCTCACACCGTCCTCGCATTGGAGGATGTCATTATGTTTGACGCCAAACCAGTAGTCAGCTGTATTTAAACAGAGTTTGTACTATGGTGTGGAACTTCTTGATAAAGTGCACAACCTGCACGAAACGCGTAGAAGGGCTGCTACCCTCGATTGGTCATCTGTCTGGCTGGAGCAACATGTTGGTTGATTCTTGTGTCACCTCTTTTGTGGTCGTGGGTCAGATTGTTCATCCGTGAGGGGGAGAGATCGGTTAGGTGCTAGTGCTGTCTCTGATTTGCAAGGCGCTCTGAGGCGCGGGGGGTTTCTGCAGGGTTTGGTCTCGTTGGTGCTCTGGAGGTCATCTCCCTGTCCTGCAGTGGAGGCATTCTCAGGGCCTTCAGGGATTCCTGGGACTCTTCCGGGTCGAAGATGGTGTAGTAGCGACCATTTCTGGGGTCCACCAGCTTCAAGGGAAGCCCCATCTCTTTTTAATGCCTCGATCTCTGAGGATGGATGTGAGGGGCTTCATCTCTCTTCGCCTACTGATGGTGACCCTGGAGAGGTCTCCAAAGATTTGTAAAGTTTTCTCTCCAAATCCGGAGGTCTCTTCTCCTCTGCTGGCAGTCATAATCTTCTCTTTTGCGGAGTAGACATGTAACTTCACTACGAAGTCCCTGCGGCGGTTGAGGTCTGTGGATCTAGGTCCAAGGGCCCGGTGGGCTCGGCCCATTTGCAGGTCGTGCTCTGAGAGGTCTGGTACTAGCATCAGGAAGGCTTTATGCAGGTAGGTCTGGAGGGCATCAGGAGAGACAGTCTCTGGGTTGTTTATTATGCGCAGGTTTTGCCAGCGCTCTCTGTTCTCCTGATCCTCTAGGGCGTCCTTTAGCTCATTGATGATATGGCCAAGCCTGGCCACCTCGTCCTCTGTGTTTGATTGGGCCAGACAGACCTCCTCCACTTTGGAGAGGCAGCCTATGTCCGATCTGAGCTCATCCAGGGCCGTCGACAGGTCCTCCTGAAACCCTCTCCTCATCTTTGTGAAGAGGGACTCGAAGAAATCCCTGCCTAGGCCGTGTTCCGAGAGCTCTATTTGGCCCTGCTCCGCTCCCCTCGCGGCGTTCTCAGAGTCCTCTCCGCCATCTTGGAATTCAGCGGTCAGCTCCGACGGGTGCTGCGCGGGCGGGAAGAACTTTGTGACCGGATTCTGGGTTCGTTTGTGCTTTGCCAACATTGCGCCCACTTCAGGGATGGTCTTAGAGGCTTTTGGGTTAGTTTTCTTTTGGTTGAAAGTGCTCGATCTGTAATATACTTAGGAGGGTGTCGTGAGCTCCCTTCCTAACCAGCCATCCTCTGTGATGTCACCAAAAGTCTCCCCCTTCTACAGTTTTTTAAGGATACATCATTTCGGATTCTGGCCTTACGATGGATCCTGCTAAGGTCAAAGCGGTTTTGGACTGACCCCAACCCACCACGCTCAAGGTTGTACAGCGTTTCCTGGGGTTTTCCAATTATTATCGCAGATTTATTCAGAATTTCTCTTCTTTAGTAACTCCCCTGACGGCTCTTACCAAAAAAGGAGCAGATCCCTCATCTTGGTCTTCTGCTGCAGTCAAGTCTTTTGATCTCTTAAAAAAAGCATTCGTATCCGCCCCGGTTCTGGTTCATCCTGATCCCAAGCTCCCCTTTACCCTCGAGGCGGATGCATCTGACATCGGTGTAGGCGTTGTTCTTTCCCAGCGAAAAAACCCTTAGGCCAGGGAAGAATGGAGACACCTTTTAGAAGGAACAGAGATGCCTATAACAATTCTTACGGATCACAATAATTTGTTGTACATCGAGGGAGCTCGTCGCCTGGGAGCTCGCCAAGCCAGATGGTCACTCTTCTTTTCAAGGTTCAACTTTGTTATCTCCTACCTTCCTGGGACAAAAAACGTCAAAGCAGATGCTCTGTCTCGTCACTTTTCTCTTGCGGATAATTCTGAGGATCAACTCAAGTTTATTCTAAACGCATTCTTTCTTCCACTAACTTTGAGGCTTTAATGGATATTGTTCTTCAGCAAAACCAGATTCCTGATAACTGATGGTTCCTGAGGGTCGTCTGTTTATTTCTCCTTCTTTGCGCAAACAGGTCCTGGAATGGGAACATTCTTCCAAATCGGCAGGTCATCCCGGGGCAAAAAGGACATTGGATCTCAACTCCCGGACTTTCTGGTGGCCTCGGATGCAGAAGGATGTTAAGGACTTTGTATTTCCGTGCCCAACTTGTGCCAGGACTAAAACTTCTAGAAACCTCCCTGCTGGGTTACTTCAGCCATTACCTGTCCCGGTTCGGCCATGGACACCCTTATCCATGGATTTCGTGGTGGATTTACTTAATTCGAAAGGTATGAACACTATTCTTGTAGTAGTAGATCGGTTCTCCAAGCAATCACATTTTGTACCGCTCAAAGGCCTGCCTAGCTCTCCCAAACTTGCTGAGATACTCATCAAGGAGATCTTTTGTCTACCCAGGGTTCCAACAGTGATTGTATCTGATAGAGGATCGCAGTTCATATCTATATTTTGGTGCTCATTTTGTCTTCAGTTGGGCATATCTCTTCACTTTTCTTCTGGGTATCACCCGCAGACTAATGGGCAGACGGAGAGGACTAATCAGTCTTTAGAGCAATTAATTTGGTGCTTTGTGTCCGATTCCCAGGACGTTTGGTCGGAGCTCCTTCCTTGGGCGGAATTCGCACACAATAAGCTTCGTAGTGAATCAACCACTGAATCTCCTTTTTTCATCAATTATGGGTTCCATCCAGCTACTCTTCCTCTTACAGTTTCTACCTCAGGGGTCTCAGCCGCTGATGACAGGATCAGGGAATTTCAAGATCTATGGAAAAGGACCCAAAGGAACATCAAATCAGCTGTCGAGAGACAGAAACGTCAGGCTGATTGCCATCGTAGACCAGCTCCTAAATTCAAGCCCGGTGACAAAGTCTGGCTGTCTTCAAAAAATATTAGGCTGAAGGTTCCGTCAATGAAGTTCGCACCTAGATTCCTCAGTCCTTTCTCTATTTCTGAAAAAATCAATCCGGTATCTTATCGTTTGTCTTTAACTTCTTCCATGAGAATTCCCTCAGTTTTCCATGTGTCTTTACTTTAACCAGTGATCCAGAACGCACATTCCACTCCCGTTCTTCCCACTACCTACGTATTGGTACAGGGTCAGCCCGAATACGAAATCCAATCTATCCTGGAGTCCAATTTTTTTCGAGGTTCTTTGCATTATCTCATTCATTGGAAGGGATTCATTCCTGAGGAGAGATCTTGGGTTCCCAGTCATCGGATTCATGCAACAAGGATGGTCAGGAAGTTTCATTTAAATTTTCCAGAAAAGCCTTAATGGAGTCGCCCGGAGGTATCTCCTAGAGGGGGGGGGGGGGGGGGTACTGTGAGGATTTGCCATTCTGGCGGTTCTGTCCCCTTAACCCTTACTCGCTCGTCTAGTTCCTGTGGCACTCAAGAGAGGCAACCATGCAGTGGTACTAACGTGCGGCGCGCAGGCAAGGCGTGGGTCCCGTCGGTCTCCACTGTTCCTGGGCCTAGGGTGCACTCCCGATCCTCTGGCATTGACGTGTGATGCATGCGTGGTGCGTGGTCTCCTCGGCGGTCTTTGGTCCCTGCCTCTTGTTCCCACCCCCGTGCTGACATCAGAGCTACATGGCGCAACTATACTCCGCGTTCCTCCTCTGTCCCCTTGGGTCCCACCTCCAGACTCAGCCCCCGTACTGGCGTGGTTGTCATGGCGTGACAGCACACGACCAAGTCGCCAGTGTGATGCACGGGTTGCGCGCGGTGCGCGCGCACTCTGATGCGGTCTCAATCGGCTGTGTAATAAGACGCACCTGCGTGATCCAAAAGCCTATCAGAAACAGCAGTTCTGCTTCCTGGATATCTCCCATTGGTGGGAGGCCTTTAAATATGCTCTCTGTACTCTCATACCTTGCCGAGCATAACTTCTGTGTGTGACGCTGAACCTCGCTACTCCTTGCCTGTCTGCCTTTACCTTGCTGCCTGACCTTGCCTGGAACCTTGGACTTTGTGATACTCTCCTGCGCTGACCTTGGCTTTGGATACGACTACTCTACTCTCTCCTGCACTGACCTTAGTTTTGCCTCTACGACGACTCTACTCTCTACAATTCTGACTCCGGCTACGTACCCCAACGATCCGCTTCTCTACACTCCTAAACCCAGCAAGTACCACATTTACGCTGTCCTCTATTACCCTGACCCGGCCTGCAAGATTATCCTACACTCTAGACGCGCTTTTGCGGTTGTGGTCAGCGTTCTATACCAATCCCTACCTCAACCTCGTTTGTGGTGAGCTACGCGTTACAGTATGCTTGGCCAAACAAACTTCGACCCCGCTAAGGTAGGAAGAGTCCTGAGCACGCACATCAACACCCTGTCAAATCTTGAAAATAAATGGGAGTCTAATGACCAAAATTTGAGAACACTCCGGGAGGATTTTAGAGCCTTAACCCAACATCTTCAAGTTCAAAAGAAGTGAGGAAGAAGTGGACATCCCATCTGGCCCTGATTCCTGCATTTGAACTACGCTGGAAAGGAGGATATCATCAATACCAGACTGCATCATTACTCCTGTGATGCTGCCTTTACCATTTATATTTGCTGTGACTTCACTTCTCAAATTATGCACTTCTTTTTACCAGCCTCAGTATGTCTCTAACGCTATTCATATATCTCCATCTCTCCTTCTTTCACCACTTCTCTGTTCACATGAACTCCTTTCTTACCTGCGCCCTCTGACACCACACAGCTATATCCCCTGCACTAAAAAAACACCCCTACAAATCATCCTCACACATCCTTTTTCTATCCATGCTTCTCCTCCTTGCTTCTGGGGATATCTCTCCCAATCCTGGTCCCTGCCTTATTTCTACTTGCTCTCGTCCTCGCCTGCCAACTGCAACCTCTACTCATTCTGGTGTCAACCCCTCCAACCTCATACCCATCCCCTGCCACCCTCCACCCTCCCTCCTCTCTCCCTTTCTCCTGTGCTCTTTGGAATGCTCGCTCCCTTTCTAACAAGTTCCTCTCTGTACATGACTTCTTTCTCTCTCACTCCCTGCTTCTCTTTGCTATAACTGAGACCTGGATCACTCAGTCTGACTCTGCTCTGGAAGCTGCCCTCTCCTATGGTGGCCTTTCCTTCTCCCACACTCCGCGCACTGATGGCAGGGGTGGAGGCATGGGGCTCCTGCTCTCCTCTCTCTGTCATTACCAAACCCTTCCTATTCCTCCCTCTCTTGCTTTTCCCTCCTTTGAGGCTCACACTGTCCAGATTTTCTCTCCTCTCCCTGTTCATGTGGCGGTCATCTATCGCCCACCTACCTCTACTCACCCCCCTTCTGCCTTTCTCTCTCACTTTGAATCCTGGCTCTCTTTCTTCCTCTTCCTCAGACTCCCCTGTTCTTCTCCTTGGGGACTTCAATTGCCACATTGATGACCCCTCTCTCCCTTGGGCTTCCCGCTTTCTTTCTCTAACCTCTTCTTTTGGCCTTCAACAGTTTACTGCAGCCAGCACCCACAAGGATGGCCACTACTTAGACCTGGTTTTCACTAAGAACTTCTCTCTCTCCGATTTCTCAATTTCCCCTTTTCCTCTGACCATCATCTCATCTCATTCTCTCTATCTCGCTTCTCCCCTTCTCCACCTCCATCTACACCCCGGTTCTGCAGAAACCTGCGCTCTATTTTCTTAGCTGACTTTGAGTCCACTTTACGCTCCTCCCTCTCCTCTCTCAGCTCTGCTACAAACCCCGACAACCTGGTCAGGAACTACAACTCTGTCTTGTTCTCCTCTCTTGATCTACATGCCCCGCTTTCTCTCTGCCGCACGCGCCCTTCTAACCCTAGACCCTGGCTAAATTCCCACACACGTATGCTGCGTTCCTCCACTCGTTCCTCTGAACGCCTCTGGAGGAAGTCTCACACTCTTGCAGATTTCCTTCACTACAAATTTATGCTATCCTGTTTCAACTCTGCCCTCTCGCAAGCTAAACAAGCCTACTTTTCTGCACTAATCAACATGCACAAGTCTAACCCACGCCAACTGTTCTCTGTCTTTGATACTCTACTCAAACCACCCTCAGCTGCCTCTCCTTCCTCCATCTCCGCTCAGGACTTTGCTGACTATTTTTTTTTTTTTCAACTTATTCTTTATTTGTTTTTTTTTGTTTTGTTAAGAAAAGTGGGGAGTGGGATACAAAACACAAAAAGGGGAATATGTTACTTGCGAATCACATACAGTTGTATCAAGTGAATAACACATTCAATGGGGAGACAATAATGACATCACTGTTATTACAGCGTTTAAAGTATTGAATACAGAAAATTAACTCAAAAGACTTAAAAGGGGAAAAAGAAAAAGAAGGAAATGTCATTGCTTTTAGAATATTCATTTATTTTCTTTTGTTGTCATACCAGCTTAACCTCCATGCATGTGTAGAGTATCCGAAACTGGATACTGGATACCCTCCAGGCTCTCCTCTGCATTTTATACAATTACGATTCCTATCACACCAGGGTTGTCTCAATAGTGAAGCTCTTGTTATTATTGTTATGTATTTTTTTTTATTTAATTTCCCTAGCTAGTGTGTTTTTACCTCACCTATTTTTTGATTTTCAGGACTGGAGAGTAGCCCTTGAAAGATATCTATTTCCTATATAGGTTCTCCACGGTTCCCAGACGTCTATGTATTTCTGTACTGTGTCGTTTTGTATCCCCGTCAGTTTTTCCATAAGACAGATCCTCCATAATCTCGCTTTTACAGCGTGTATGGCCGGCTGCTGTTCCTGTTTCCAGTATTTGGCTATTTCGCATCTGGCAGCTGTATATATGTGTGTCAGGAGTTTGTCGTCAGTTTTTTCTATGCTTTCAATTGGTCTGCATAGCAGTACCTTCCAGGGGTCTAGGGGGAAGTCATACCCAAGAATTGTCTGTGCCATATCATGTGTGGCTCTCCATAGCTTTGTTACCTTTGGGCACGTCCACCACATATGTATAAACGATCCCTGCTGGCCACACCCCCTTGTACACACTGGGGACATGTTTCTAAAAAATTTGGACAATCGTAGTGGGGTGTAGTACCATTGGTGGAGCATTTTATATGCATTTTCTTTTATTAATACACATGTGGAGCTCTTTGCTATTCCTTCAAATATGTTATCCCACTGCTCTTGATCTAGTTCTCCCAGCTCTTCTTCCCACCTCGTCCTCCATTTGGGCTTTATCTCCAATTCCTGTTTACCTTCTGCAAGTATGCTGTATACTTTAGAGATTAGGCCCTTTTTGTCCTCCCCCCATGAGGCACAAATCCACAAATGTTGTGAAGTCGCTATACGGACCTGTCTTCTGTATGTGGTCCCTCAATTGAAGATACCTAAAAAAGGCCGAATCAGGGAGGCCATAGTCTCTCTTTACTACCTCAAACGTCTTAATAGCGTTGTTTGCCCATAGATCTTTTACCCTTATGATATCTGCCTTGCACCAGTCTTTAAACACTGTTGGTTCCGTGCCCGGGGTAAAGCTAATATTGTCAAATAGTGGAGTCATCTGAGATTTGTAGGTGGATAGCCCATGTTTAAGTTTCAATGAATCCCACATGGCTAGCGAGTGTGTGATAGATTCCAGGGGCACCATCAGTGCTGGTCTTTCTTTCTTTGTTAACCACAGTATCATTTCTATGGATGACCCAGATATCACATCGGACTCAATTTCCACCCACTTTTTCTTCTGTTTATGTGCATGCCAGTGAACCAGTTGGCTTACATGCGCTGCTTGATAATATTGCCACAAGTGTGGCAGAGCTAGCCCTCCTGACTGTTTGGATCTATATAATGTGGGCAGCTTTATTCTCGCTTTTTTGTTATTCCATATGAATTTTGTGATAGCTTTCTGCAGCTCATGCATGTCCCTGGCTCTGACCTGTACTGGAAGTGTGTGGAAAAGGTACAATATTCTTGGCAATAAGTTCATTTTGATGGCATTTATTCTACCCAACCATGATATATGATATCTGGACCATTCTTCTAATTCTTTTTTCAGCGTTTTTATTAGTGATGGGTAGTTGGTCTCATATATAGTGTCGGGTGTGTTAGTCAACCATATTCCCAAGTATTTATGGCCTGTGTCTTCCATGCGAAATCAAAGTTTATTTTTATTAGCTTTATTTGTTCCTGAGGGAGATTTATATTTAGGGCTTCGAATTTTTCGTTGTTTATTTTAAACCCCGATAGTTTCTGGAACTCTGACAAGTTACTAAATAAGTTTGGGAGTGAGGTGAAGGGTTTTGAAATGGTTAGCAATATGTCATCGGCGAACAATGCTAGTTTGAATTCTTTTTGTTTGACCTTAAACCCCCCGATATCTGGGTTTGCCCTGATTTGGGCTGCTAACGGTTCTATCGCCAATGCGAACAATAGGGGTGACAGGGGGCAGCCTTGTCTTGTGCCATTCCTTATGTTGATTTTCTCAGTCTGCATATTAATATAGGATACTTTAGCTGTGGGTTCTCCATATAGTGATGTAACAGCATTCATAAATTTGCCTTTTACCCCAAATGCTCGAAGTGTCTCAAACATATATCCCCAATCAATACGATCAAAAGCCTTTTCGGCATCTAGAGATAGTAGCATCGAAGGCGTTTTATTGTGTTTGGCTATCTGGATTAAGTCAATTGTTCTTCGTGTATTATCCCCGGCCTGACGACCTCTTATGAATCCAGCCTGATCTGCGTCTATCAGTTGCGGAAGATACGGATTCAATCTTGTGGCTAATATTTTGGAATATATTTTGAGATCGTTATTGATCAAGGATATCGGTCTGTAGCTTTTGCATTGGGTGGGGTCTTTTCCCTCTTTATGTATTAATATTATTTTTGATTCCAGCATCGTTTGAGGAAACTGCTCTCCCTCAAGAGTTTTGTTAAATATCTTTAGTAATTGGGGAACTAATATGTGGGCTAATTTTTTATAGTAAATATTGGATAGACCATCTGTTTGCTGACTATTTTAAGGAAAAGGTGGAATCCATACGTCAGAACATCCCCTCTGTTTCTTCTTCCCATCCTACACCTCTTCCTAATTCTCCTCCTGCCTTCCTTGACTCTTTAACCACTGTCTCAGAGGAGGATGTGTCACTGTTGATCGCATCTTCTCCCTCTACCACTTGCCCTCTTGACCCCATTCCCTCCCATCTCCTAAAACCTCTTGCTCCTACTATAATCCCTATGCTCACACACATTTTTAACTCCTCCCTCTGCTCTGGAACCTTTCCATCTTCCTTCAAACATGCAACAGTCATACCATTACTCAAAAACAGCAAGCTTCACCCTACCTGTCTTTCTAACTATCGACCTGTCTCCCTCCTGCCTTTTGCCTCTAAACTCCTTGAACGTCTTGTATTCTCTCGCTTGCTCCATTTCCTCAACACCTATTCTCTCCTAGACCCTCTACAATCTGGCTTCCGCACTGCTCACTCCACGGAAACAGCCCTCACTAAAATAACTGACGACCTCCATGCTGCCAAAGACAGAGGTCATTACACTCAGCTCATATTACTCAACCTCTCTGCAGCATTTGACACTGTGGATCACCATCTTCTCCTTCACATTCTCCATACTCTTGGTATTCGGAACAAAGCTCTATCCTGGATCTCATCCTACCTCTCCCATCGTACTTTCAGTGTCTCTTCTGCTAACACCTCCTCCTCCTCTATTGTTCTCTCTGTGGGGGTACCCCAGGGCTCTGTCCTGGGACCTCTTCTATTTTCTCTGTACACACACTCTCTAGGTGACCTAATAACATCTTTTGGGTTTAAATATCACCTCTATGCTGACGATACACAAATATACTTTTCAACACCCGACCTTACACCTGCTATACAGACCAAAGTTTCTGAATGTCTCTCTGCTATATCATCCTGGATGGCCCTCCGTCGCCTTAAACTCAACATGGCTAAAACAGAGCTCCTCATACTTCCTCCCAAACCTGGCCCTACTACCTCCTTCCACATTACTGTTGGAACTACGATCATTCACCCAGTAGCCCAAGCACGCTGCCTAGGGGTCACACTCGACTCCTCTCTCACATTCGCCCCTCACATTCAAAACATTTCTAAAACTTGTCGCTTTTTCCTCCGCAATATAACAAAGATACGCCCTTTCCTCTGTTGCTCGACTGCTAAAACTCTGACTCAGGCCCTCATTCTCTCCCGTCTTGATTACTGTAACCTCCTGCTGTCCGGCCTTCCTGCCTCTCACCTGTCTCCCCTACAATCTATCCTAAATGCTGCTGCCATAATCACTCTACTCTTTCCTAGATCTGTCTCAGCATCTCCCCGCATGAAATCCCTCTCCTGGCTTCCGATCAAATCCCGCATCTCACACTCCATTCTTCTCCTCACTTTTAAAGCTTTACACTCTTCTGCCCCTCCTTACATCTCATCCCTAATTTCTCGCTATGCACCATCCCGACTCTTGCGTTCTGCTCAAGGATGTCTTCTTTCTACCCCCTTTTTATCTAAAGCCCTCTCCCGCCTTAAACCTTTTTCACTGACTGTCCCACACCTCTGGAATGCCCTTCACTCAGTACCCGACTAGCACCCTCTCTATCCACCTTTAAGACCCACCTTAAGACACACTTGCTTAAAGAAGCATACGAATACAGTAGCACTGTGAACATTCTGAACACATGATACATAAAGCTTGGCCCCCTGCAGATGCACTTACCAGATCTCCCTCCTACTGTCTCTGTACGTTCTCCCTACCTACCAATTAGATTGTAAGCTCCTCGGGCAGGGACTCCTCTTCCGTAATGTTATGTTTATGTCTAAGCCGGATAAGTACAGTGGCGTGATCAGTAGAAAGTGGTGGGTCCCTCTAACCATAAACCGGCAAGCAGCTGGGACTGAGGTATCAGTAGCAGGTGTACATGTAAAGATAAAGACAGACCTCCATGGTGCAGATCAATGGTAAACAGATATACTTTATGAAATATTATAAAATGTGCACTCACAATGTATAAAATCAAAATAAGCGTTTTTTCACTATATAGTGATAGGAGGGTAAGGGTGGTTGCCGCAGCTCACCGCACCGCCGATATCCCGGACTGTTCACCTCTGCAGGCTCCCTGTGCTTCTCTCACAACACCATGACAGTATGGGGATCTCCTGCTACAGTGTCTCCGGCGCGTCGCGTCACTTCCGGTGGGCACGATCAGCTCCGTCGCGTCACTTCCGGTTCGGCGGTTGATTGACAGTTCACGGGCACCAATCCTCTCACCTCCTGGGCTGGTCCACTCTACGCGTTTCGCCAATAGAATGACGAAGCCAGCCATTCTATTGGCAAAACGCGTAGAGTGGACCAGCCCAGGAGGTGAGAGGATTGGTGCCCGTGAACTGTCAATCAACCGCCGAACCGGAAGTGACGCGACGGAGCTGATCGTGCCCACCGGAAGTGACGCGACGCGCCGGAGACACTGTAGCAGGAGATCCCCATACTGTCATGGTGTTGTGAGAGAAGCACAGGGAGCCTGCAGAGGTGAACAGTCCGGGATATCGGCGGTGCGGTGAGCTGCGGCAACCACCCTTACCCTCCTATCACTATATAGTGAAAAAACGCTTATTTTGATTTTATACATTGTGAGTGCACATTTTATAATATTTCATAAAGTATATCTGTTTACCATTGATCTGCACCATGGAGGTCTGTCTTTATCTTTACATGTACACCTGCTACTGATACCTCAGTCCCAGCTGCTTGCCGGTTTATGGTTAGAGGGACCCACCACTTTCTACTGATCACGCCACTGTACTTATCCTACCTACATCCTGTGAGTAGGCAGCACATAGAGGCCAAGCATCATTATTACCTCACACCTGAACCATATAGTCTGCACTTAGTGTGTTTTGTCTGTTGTGTTTTCTCCTACATGCTCCCCCTGGGTTTAGAAAATATCGTTTGATCTTCTGGGACCAGCCAAGACAGTCCCTTCCAGAGGGTTTGAGCAGGGGGTTACAACGTTTATTATATTTTCACTACTGCACTATTTTGAGTCACGATTTTATTTTATATCACTATATACGTGTTATATATATTCACTGTATTTTAAGTGATCACTAGCACTTAATTAGCGCCAGTTTCTTCACCAATCACGTTGTTATGTTTATGTCTAAAGCACTTATTCCCATGATCTGTTATTTATATTATCTGTTATTTATTCGATTACCACATGTATTACTACTGTGAAGCGCTATGTACATTAATGGCGCTATATAAATAAAGACATACAATACAATACATCTTGAAGGGCGTTTGTGGTGAGCCACACGTTACAGTGATGTAGGAATGTACTAACCTACTCTGTCCCCCCCAGGGGTCACAACGGACATCTAAATTTAAACTGTATCCCTGGATACCCTTCCCATATCTAATGATGACATAGATAACTGTCATTCTCTCTGATGAAATATAATCTCAACATAAAAGTGACAATGACTATGAGTAGACAATATCTATGAGCATGACAACAATCAAATGGACCCTATCCAGATCTCTCCAAAATGGAAGTATGCAGAGAAAAATTCTCCACCTAAAAAATAGCGAGTTTCTCGGTAGGAAATATTAGAGAATGCAAGTGGAAGTATTGATCAACAGTGTGAGATTTACCCGTTCACAGAAATGGGGAAAAGATAAATCCCTCATTCAGGCCCCGAGGGCTTTGTATTTTGAGCGTATAAACCCACTTGCACTCTCTCTGGAGTAATTTCCTACTGTATGTGATCAATGCCAATAAATGTTAGCTTATAACTGTCTCCCTTGTGTTCCTCAAGGATATGGCAGGCTGCTAGTGTATCCAAGACATTCCAAATTGTTCCCAGATGCTCCAGTATCTTGATTTTAAACTGGGGATGGGTTTTCCCGACATATAATTTCCCACTTTCGCACACAATTAGATATATTATGCCCGTGGTATTGCAGTTAATAAAATGTTTGATGTTAAATTTATGCTCACAAATATAGTCAGCAAATTCTTTCATTTTTGGCACGCACTTACAGGCCTTACACCTGCCGCATGGGTATGAGCCCATTGGTTTAGGGCACAACCAGGTCCTCGTAGATTTAACAGAATAATGACTCTGTACCAAAGCCCTCCTGTATGCCTTGCCGATATCTTTTTTGGAATGTCCACGTTCTAGGAATCTGTTGGTTATTCCTTCTGACTGAAATTTATATTCAGTCAGTGTGGAACAGTTTCTCCTACTGTAAGCCTTAAATATTGGCCTGTTGATATGGCCTTAATAATGTGACTAGGATGATGGCTATTGGCCCTCAGTAGACTTTTGGTCGCAGTACTTTTACAGAATATAGTGGTTTCTAATCTCCCTGTTGGACTCTTGAAAATGGTAATATCCTGAATGTCAATACTGGTTTCACTGATAGTATGTGTGAGTTTTAGATTGTGATTCTTGATATTTAACTTTTCAATAAACTCACACAGCAGTCCCTGAGTACCTCTCCACAGCAACAGAATATCAACAATGAACCTCACGCATAGCTCTTTATGACTAGTATAGACATCCAGGGCCTCGCTGAAGACCACCATGTCCTCCCACCAGCCTAGATACAAATTGGCATAGGTGGGAGCATAGGTGGTCCCCACCGCGGTGCCCTGTATTTGATGATAATATTTATTGTCAAATACAAAGTAGTTCTTAGTTAGGGTGAGTTCCAGTAGCTGGAGGATAAATTCATTATGTATCGCCAGATCAAGCCTTCTGGATTTCAAAAAATGGGCAACAGCCCTCATGCCAACCTGGTGAGGGATACTCGTATAGAGCCCCTCAACATCCAAACGAGTAGAGTAGCTGGGTCCACGGTCACATCATCAAGTTTTAACAGTATATCTTGTGTGTCACGAAGATACGATGGTAAAGCGCTCACGAATGGGCGTAACAGCTGGTCCACCCAGACGCTAGCATTGAATGTTAGATTTCCAATGCCAGAGACTATTGGTCTACCTGGAGGGGGAATTTTTCCCTTGTGTATTTTTGGAAGTTGGTATAACGTTGCTAGCCTATGATGTTTTACATAAATAAATTCAAATTCTTTTTTTGAAATTATTTTATTTTTGAGACCATCTTCAAGAATTGTTAACAGTTGTTTTTGAAAGATCTTTGTTAGGTCACAGTCCATTATTATGTAACAAGTTCTGTCAGCCAGTAACCTCATACATTCAGCAGCATATGTAGTCCTGTAAAACACCACCACATTACCCCCTTTATCTGATGGTTTTATGAGGATTTGATCATCATCTCTAAGTTCTTTTAGTGCCACATTTTATTTGAAAGTAAGATTATATTTACTTGTAGTGTTATTGATCTTTTCCAAGTGCTGAGTCACTAATCTCGTAAAGACCTCAACATGTGCACTAACTTCATGTGGTGGTGTGAAAGTGGATTTTTGTTTTATGTCAGAAAAGGGGCCCTCCCCAGGGAGTCTTCTACTCTCTTCCAGGAGACTTTCTAGAGTGTCAAGATTGTCGATATCATTAGGATCTCTCTCTTCAATAAATGTATTCATGAAGGATCTATGAAACCGTCTGGTGAAGAACTTATGTAAAAGTAGTTTTCTTGAGAACAGATTAAGATCTTTTACTGTCTCAAATAAATTCATTTTACTAACAGGGCAAAAAGATAATCCCTTGGAAAAAACACTGATATGGTCACTATTCAGTTGTTTAGATGACAAAGTAATTACTTGTGATGTTTCTGTTTCTGTTTGTTTGTGTAGGGTTTCTTCTTCTGATCCTTTTCTTTGTATCTCCAGACGTTCCTGTCTCTTAAATAGTCTTCCCTTACCCTTTCTTGTCTTTCTCCTACGTTGCTGCTTATGTATGAGGGTCCTATTTGGTCTAAAATCAGGATACTGGTGCATCTGGGAACAATTTGGAATGTCTCGGATACACCAGTAGCCCGCCATATCATTGAGGAACACAAGGGAGACAGTGATAAGCTAACATTTATTGGCATTGATCACATACCATGGGGGCCCAGAAAGGGTGACTGGGATAGGAAATGACTCCATAGAGAGTGCAAGAGGGTTTATACGCTGAAAACACATAGCCCTCAGGGCCTGAATGAAGGATTTATCTTTTCCTCATTTTTGTGAACGGTAAATCTCACATTTTTGATCATTACTTCCACTTGCATTCTATAATATTTGCTACCGAGAAACTTGCTATTTTTTAGGTTGGAGAATTTTTCTCTGCATACTTCCATTTTGGAGGGATCTGGATAGGGTCCATTTGATTGGTGTCATGCTAATAGATATTCTCTACTCATAGCCATTGTCACTTTTATGTTGAGATTATATTTCATCAGAGAGAATGACAGTTATCTATGTCATCATTAGATATGGGAATGGGATCCAGGGATACAGTTTAAATTTAGATGTCCGTTTTGACCCTTGAGGCGAACAGAGTAAGTTAGTACATTCCTACATCACTGTATTTGACTGGTCTGCCTTGGCTAGTCCCTGCTGTATTTATATATATATATTCCCTCTGTCTCTGGCTATGACACCAGTCAATTGTGATTCCCTATAGCCAGACAAACCCTATTTTTTATTCCCCCTATAGTTTGTGAATATATCTACCAACACTATAATAAACATTGTGTCTGAGTTTCCTATTTTAGGTATATATAGTGTAGTCTGTAGCACTGTTCGCGACTTTAAGGGAATAGCACAGGGTTTCAGCAGGGATTTTCCTGTTTACACATTGCTGCATTTAAAGTGTCAGGTTAAGAACATTGGAGCACGTCCATAAGCCACTCGGACAAGGGAGGTATAAAGGATGCATGCGGACACACTGTAGTACCTCCTACCTTGACAAAGCGCTCAATCCTAGCGCGAAAAGTTTGTTGGTCATGACGTCATCGCGTTGACGTACGGAGGCACGTGATGCACCGCCCCCCTCCTCGTGGAACTGATTGTATATCATTGCGCAGTGTTACCTAATGATATTTATTGCATTTAGCAACTTAGTCTCCCTACAATGGAGTGCATGGCAATATTCTAGCTTATCTGCTATGGTGTGGCTATTTGCATAAGTAACACTTGGGTCTATGTTATGTATGTTATGCTGAGATCATATTGTGTCACTATACATGTGTTGCTGTGACAGTTGCTGCAATTGATTTAAAATGACTCTGCAGGATGCTTCAGGTCCACCACACATTACACTAGTAATAATATAGCTAGTTGTGTGCTTTGACTGGTGTGGATACTGGGCTATATTTACTGCATTAGTACTTTAGAGTATAGCAGCAACTGTGATACATGATCTTGACCCATTAAAGGTAGCAAACACGACATAGACCACGCATTTAGACATCAGCCACACAGAGAGGCGAAGGAGGGTGTCAGTAGTCTTACTATTCATTATACTATACAATCAAGTGTTTAATGACTTATTGACACTGCATCACCACTATGTTTTAATATTGGTATTTTACTTTCACATTGTATATATATATTTACACTTTGCGTCATTGTTTCAATTTCATTTAAGTCTTTATTATTTTGCAGCCATTATGTGGCTTATAGTAGCACCTGTCCTACCACAGTGATGGGAGCAGTTGCTAATTGTGATTGATGCCTTTGATCACCTGACAAGTTGTTGTAATATACCATGTGCAGGAAGTAGGATACTTGGGGAGATGTCTGTACTAACCCCTCTTTATCGTACATAACAGGAGTCAATCTCCTCAGAATTATTATGAGTCCCCTTTTTGGTGTTTTTCATGGGAGGTCTCCATCGCGGTCTGTGACATTTGGTCTTTGCCATTTTCATCATGACAAAATGACCACCGGTGCTTCGCAGTACAAAGGACATGGGGTCATACCCTAAGGTTGGAGGAAAGGAGATTTCACTAGCAACTAGGAAAGGGATTTATACTGTATAGTACTATTGGAAAAAAATAGATTAATATTTAAAATAAGAATTGATGTTTTTACAGAGTCAATGGCATATAAATGTAGCCCTGGTTCCTGTCGAACACAGACCACTACCATGTGCTATATAACCTGTAGTCTCACAGGGCCTAAGCCTCTGCCACGGGGAGCCTGGGGTGCTCACAATATCTATGCCTTGGTGCAGCGCCTCCACCTGCGATAGCTTCCGCCCTAGGGGAAGTGGGTCTTCGCAGGAACTTATGTACATGAACACACACACACGCACAGCAATACCGTAACCAATATGTTTTACTTATGCAACCAGCAACGTAATCACAGGTGCCCCTCTCTAGAGGAGACACTACTACCAGCGTCCTTGGAACGCTCACTCTCCCTCTCCCTCCAACGGGTGATCCCACCCCGTGTCCAGCTCCCTCTTGGAGTACGTTCCCCACCCCCCCCCCCCTTCAAGTGAGTCAGTGGGTGTATAAGTGTGTGACTGCGCAGCCACCGTGTCCCGGAGTGAGAATGGTACCGTTGGTGCACTTGACGTTTTACCTGCCGGGTACTCCTGTACCCGGTTCTGCAACTATCTTCACAAAGGATTGGTGAAGGCGTAGATGACGTCACCCGTAGTACTGTCCTGGTATGACTCGTAGCACAGTAAGGGGATCCGGAACCTGACTATGGCCAGTCCCTAGCTCAGCTGCATGCTACTGGGCTCAGGGTCTAATTGGGCCTGGGGCATGCGGCCTAGGTAGGGGCGGCAGCCTCCCTACACCGGAGCTCCTTCTCCTTCCTCCGACAGCTAGCTCTGAACACTCGTGCGCCCCTCCACTTCATTTTCCTCCCTCCTCCCATACCTGATTGGTTCTGGCGCGTCACGGGGGAAACACAGGGGCTGCTGGGACCCTTAGTCCCCTAACTCCCCTCCTCCCCTAGCTCTCCTCCTTCGCGGGCTTTTTGTCCCTGCCCTGCGCATGCGCAACCTCCGGCTGGACCAATTCTGCGCTGGCGCCAACCTAACATGGCGGCTCCCTCTTGCGCGGAACCTCCGTTATCGGAGCGTTCCCTAGGTGCACCTCCCCTTCAACCAATTGGGGGGAAAACGGGGTCCATGCTACATCCTCCCCCCTGTGGATTCCAACGACCCCACTTGGACAATACCTTTGAACTGGTACAACATTATATAATGAAAAATGCATAACACATGACATATCACTCTCTTAAATCAGATTGTACATTTCGCTGAACATCACAATTACTGATTGTATGCGGCTGCGGGCCCACTGCTGAGCCTCATAGTGGGGTGCCCCAAACTGATCGTAGGCCATCCTCATGGGAGGTTGCCCGTTCCTTTGGCTTCGCCTTAACAATTGTTCGGTCACTCCCTTGGGGGAGTGACTATTTTGGTCTTGACTATCGAGTTCTTCCCTTGAGGGGGTTACAGTCTCTAAATTATCCCGACTTGGTGCAAAACACGGGCTTAATGGGTCCAGTGAAGAATCCCTGCGCCCTTTACCCATAGCTCCATCGGGAGGTACGCTCTGTTGAGGGCCCCTTTGAGAGGTTCCCTCTTGTGGGTCTTCTTGAACGGTTGAGTTCCCTGGCATGTCGTCTTTCGAGGTCCCTTCCCCATCAAACAGGGATGCCGGCCACTCCAAATCCCCCTCTTCCACTCGGGGAATAGGGAGCAAATGATTCCGGTGCCATGTCTTCACCCGACCCTCCGAGTCCTTGATGCGGTACACTGGAAGGCCAGGCATTTGTGAGGCTACCTCGTACACTCCCTCCCTCCATCGGTCAGCCAATTTATGTTTTCCCGGCACTCCCAGGTTATGGAGGAGTACGGCGTCACCGGGTTTAATGTCTCTGTGTTTAATTTTGTGATCGTACCACCGTTTATTCCCGGCGTTCAGTTTTTCAGTAGGTTTCTCAGCTTGTACGTAGGCCCGTTGCAGATTCTCTTGCAATCGCTGTACATATCGGAAATGAGTAGTGTTCTGTACCCCATCGGTGGAGACTCTCAATCGTATATCCACCGGCAGGCGCGCTTCTCGTCCAAACATGAGGAAGTACGGAGAGAAACCCGTGGTGTCATGTCGCGTGCAATTGTAGGCATGCACTAGCAATTCCACGTGTCGACTCCATTCAGTCTTTTCCACCCCCGTTAAGGTGCCTAGCATGTCCAATAACTTGTGATTGAACCGTTCCGGCAATGCATACCCTTCGGGGTGGTAGGGGGTAGTTCGAGACTTAGCGATGTGCAAGATTTTCAGCAGTTCTTTTATTAAGTTGCTTTCAAAGTCTCTTCCCTGATCGGAATGAAGAAGTGAAGATCATCAGGAAGCGCAATGTCATGTAAAAAACAGAAGAAAATTCCCTGATGGTGCAGTATTGTGATTGATATGTGATAAATATCAAGGTGCAGTGTGCTGGATACTCACAAGTGTAGAGTGAGCAATGTTCCCATAAAGGTTTCTTTATGTGTGTCAGCCCGTTGGACCGTCAGACAGGTAAGTGGAATGGTAAGTGCTGGAGACCTTAAGTGAATAATAAAACGGACATAGTGCAGACTGTACGAAATATCTTTAAAAGTAAGTATATGTGCAATACACTCACATGGTTATAAAAGGTAACAAGCGTTTAGATCACACAGGTTGGATCTCAGCAATGAATGAGCTGTTCTCTGTCCCCCCTCTGCCTCGGCAGGTGTGCGTGTCACCGGTGCGTCTCACCCTAACCGGAAACCGGAAGTGACGTCATCTGCTCCGGGGGACGCCGATCCTGTGGGAGTTTTTTCTCATCAGCCTCACTCTACGCGTTTCTCCGTATTGCGGTTTCTTCAGGAGTGTATGGCTGACATGCTCTAGGAGGATTTTATACGCTATGCTCAGATCCCATTGGTAGACAATTAAGTATGGTGATCAAAATCAGTAATAAGGGCAGGGATTACAGGTGTAAACAGGCAGTATTTGTACAACTCATATCAATTATGAGTATAAACAGACATAAAAGTTATAAGACTCATATCATACATATATGGGTCTTCCAAAAGGAATTTAATAAAATGAACTTAAAATTAACGATATACACAAATTGTTTAAAATAGTTAAAATAATTAAAATAGATTAAATTAACCGCTACGACATGATTAACCCCTAAATAAACTGAGCTAGTCATATAATAACAGGCATGGTGATGTAGTTTATCTAGTGGAGAAAAGACAGGCATGTTAGAATCATTCACAGAAAAGGTTTTATATCGAACTCAAGATTTAAACCTTGGGGGGAAATGGTTTTTAGCTCGAATATCCAGAATGATTCCCTCTTGATTAAATTTAAGTCTCTATTGCCCCCCCTCCAATGGGGCAAAACTTGCTCTATGGCTTTGAATGAGAAGCTGGCAGGATTGGAGCTATGTGTCAATAAAAAATGGTTCGAAACACTGTGGGTTGTGAGGTTGCGTTTTATATTACCCAGATGTTCTAATATACGCGTTCTAAGCGGGCGTATGGTCTTCCCAATGTATTGTAAGCCACACTCACATTCCGCAAGGTAAATGACATGACTGGATCTACAGTTCAAATGCTGTTTAATTTTATAAGATTTCTGTGTTACATTAGATTTGAAACTGTATACTTCTTTGGAGCTATGCTGGCAAGCAGTGCACATTTTACATTCATAAAATCCTTTGGGGGGATCTAGCCAAGTTTGCTTTTTGGCTATTGTATTTCTCAGTGCACTTGGGGACAGGAAATTTTTAATATTAGGTGCTCTCCTATAAACCATTTTTACTCTGTCCGCCAAATGTTCCCCCAAAATTGGGTCATTTCTAAGTACCGGCCAGTGGTTATTAAGGATTCTATTAATCTTACTGGCATCCTTATTAAATTGTGTGATAAAAGGCACTTGTATAGTGTCCATATCTACAGTTGATTTTGGGGCAGGTGTGAGCATGGATTCTCTTGGGGTACTCTTAGTTCTAGCTAGTGCTCTATCTATTACATCCCTCTTGTAGTTTCTTTCTCTAAACCTTTTTGTTAAAACTGTGGATTGCTCCTCAAAGACATGGTTATCTGTGCAATTACGCTTTATTCTGCGGTACTGCCCATATGGGATGTTTCCAATCCACTTGTTGAGGTGGCAGCTTGATTGTAAAATATAGTTATTTGCGTCCACCTCTTTAAAATAGTTTTTGGTCTTAATGAGGCCATTTTCTAGATAAATGCAAAGGTCTAGAAAGTTGATAGAGGTGCTACTGACTATAGATGTGAATCTCAGATTGTACTCATTGTCATCCAAATATAAGAGGAACACATCTAGATCTCTCATAGTACCCTTCCATACACTGGCGACACACTTTATTCGAGCTTGGCTAGTCCCACGAATTCGGGTATACCCGGGTGTATTGAGGTTTGTGACTGTTTTCTGCCCGAGTGCATTGAGTTATTTTCCAAGCAGGGATTGAAGCATTTTATTCCCGCTGGCTGCAATACTGCCCAGTATATATATATATACTGCATTACAATTCATGAATTTATGCCATCTGGTAGACACGCGAAGCATTGCAGCCTATTAAATCCTAATCATTATCATTTAACAGATCAGCCGCCCATCAGCCAGGCATGAACCCAGGCTGGGAAGGCAAATGCAACGGGGCTTGTTAGAGGTGAGGAGCGGCGCATTCCAGGTATCTGCCAGGTACATACTGGGTATTTGCTCGAATAAAGTGTGTCGGTGCAGTATAAAGATGATATCATCTATGTACCTCCGCCATGTGACCAAATTTGCGTCCAGCCCAGGCCAAGACCATATATATTGGTCCTCCCACATGGCCATCAATAGATTAGCATAGCTGGGTGCAAATTTGGTCCCCATGGCGGTCCCACAGAGTTGCAAATAGAAAACCTCGTTGAACCAAAAGAAGTTCTTACTTAGGACAAACTTAATGCATTCCACCAAAAAGTCTACTTGTATTGTGGGCAAAATCCCTTCCTTTTCCAAAAAATGTCTGGCGGCTCTACACTGGCGACACACTTTATTCGAGCTCGGCTAGTCCCACGAATTCGGGTATACCCGGGTGTATTGAGGTTTGTGACTGTTTTCTGCCCGAGTGCATTGAGGTATTTTCCAAGCAGGGATTGAAGCATTTTATTCCCGCTGGCTGCAATACTGCACAGTATATATATATATATATATATACTGCATTACAATTCATGAATTTATGCCATCTGGTAGACACGCGAAGCATTGCAGCCTATGAAATCCTAATCATTATCATTTAACAGATCAGCCGCCCGTCAGCCAGGCATGAACCCAGGCTGGGAAGGCAAACGCAACGGGGCTTGTCAGAGGTGAGGAGCAGCGCATTCCAGGTATCTGCCAGGTACATACTGGGTATTTGCTCGAATAAAGTGTGTCGGTGCAGTACATCCATCCACATGTCTGATGGATGTGTAAAGAGCCGTCACATCTGCTGTCACCAATAAGAAGTTATCCTGCCATTCTATGTCTCTCAGCATCAGGATTACGTCATTCGTATCTTTCAAATGAGATTTTTGTTTTTTGACTATTCCCTGTAAGTAACTATCCACAAACTCAGACAGGTTAGCCGTCAATGACCCAATGCAGATATTATAGGCCGTCCTGGCGGATGAGTGCGGTTTTTATGTATCTTAGGTAGGAAGTAGAAAACGGGGAATATTGGATCCTCTACATTTAGGAACTTTAATTCATGTTCCTCCAATATTCCCCGTTCTCTTCCATTTCCCAAAAGAGTTTGTAGTTCTTTTTTATACATGGAGGAAGGGTTAGATGTAAGTTTTTGGTATGTACTTGTATCACCCAGTATCTTATTTGCTTCAGACATATAGTAGTCGTGATCTAATATCACTACTCCTCCTCCCTTGTCCGCTGGTTTTATTACAATAGATTTGTCTGCTGATAGTTCTTCTAGTGCCAATTTTTTGGATTTTGTTAGATTCGAATGGTACTTCTTATTACTATTAGAAAGGGCTTCTAGATCCTTGGTGATTAGTTGGAAAAATACTTCCAAGTGGTTGCCTTTTGCAAATTTTGGGAAAAAATGACTTTTGGGTTTAAATTTAGAGTGGACACAGTCCACTGTATTGGTGTCTAATGTGGATACATCTGCAACTTTATTTATTTTGGTGTCAGTCCAGTTTTTAGTTTCAACATCTTTATTCAAGTAGAACCTCTTAAGGGTTAGTGACCTTATAAATCTGTGAGCATCTAAGTATAGACCAAATTTATTTGGTCCAACAGTTGGTGCAAAGGTAAGGCCTTTACTAATTACTACTCCTCTCTGAGATTCTGTGAGATTTTTACAACTGAGATTAAAAATATTTTTAGAATCTAATTTAACTTTCTTGTTTTTCCGTGCTCTGCCCCCTCGTCTCCCTCTGACATGCGTCTTTTGTTTTTGGGTTTGCCAGAGGTGCTTGGCGTTACCAGGGGGTGAAATGGGTTCCTGGTTTCCCAAGAACTCATACACCCCCTGTGCTCCAAAAAAGAAGAAGAGGGTAATTCCCTCGAATTTTCTCTGGGTTTTGCCTCATCATTAGGTGCCAGCTTTCCTTTGTTAGAAGTGTCCATAATGTCACTAATTTCTATGTGTTTGGTTTTTTCTTTGACTTTGCCTCCTATACTAGTTGTTTTAGCGTCTGGTTTTTTATCTGTCTTTTTTACCAACACCTGAGGAAGAAATCCTGCATGATGTTTAGGGTAATTGTCTGCAAATTTGCCTCTGAAAGAGGTGTCCATATTAGATGTGGACACTGGGCTCTGTTCAGAAGGATCAGGATTAGACTGTGCTTTTTGGCCTTTTTTGGAATTTTTGTTCCACGTTCTTTCTATGCCTTTCGCATAGTCGTCCTGATCCCTTCTGAATTTATGCAATTTTATTTCTATTACTTCTTTTTTGAAAACATCAATATTTTTCTGTATTTTAGCGTCTCTCTCATGGTAGTCTTTGATATTTTCCAAAGACCCCAATTCAAGTCTTAGATCCTCAATTTCTTTATCTAATGTTGCAAGGTGTTTCTCTTGTTGAGACATGATTAATTTAATAAGGTTAAAAGAACATTCATCTTGTGCACTATTCCATTTATTAATAAAATCTTCATCACTTAAATGCATAGATGGATTTTTTTGGACTCTCAGCCCTCTAGGAATAATTTTATATTCCACATATTTCCGCAAGAAAAGTAAATCTAGCCACTTTTTGGTGTCTCTTATTAGAGTACGTTCCAGTTTAAGGCAAGTGGCATTGATTTGTTCTTGGTCATCTTTAAAAGACAAATTGGTGTCTTTGAAATATGTGTCCAAGTTCAAATTTCTGTTAGTTCTATTTTCGAACACATTAGAGTTAGTCATATTGAACTCACTCTTAAACACGTGGTATAATCTAGGCAGCCTTGATATTAGTGAGAACAAAATACAAGTGACAGGCAAATATATCAAAAAGTGGCGCTCCAAAATTATAAACACATATGTGAAAAAATGTGATACTTATACAAACATGAATTAATGCTGCTTAACCCAGTGTGGGGTCGTTCTCTCGATCCCGTGGACAGTGAAGAAGTGAAGATCATCAGGAAGCGCAATGTCATGTAAAAAACAGAAGAAAATTCCCTGATGGTGCAGTATTGTGATTGATATGTGATAAATATCAAGGTGCAGTGTGCTGGATACTCACAAGTGTAGAGTGAACAATGTTCCCATAAAGGTTTCTTTATGTGTGTCAGCCCGTTGGACCGTCAGACAGGTAAGTGGAATGGTAAGTGCTGGAGACCTTAAGTGAATAATAAAACGGACATAGTGCAGACTGTACGAAATAACTTTAAAAGTAAGTATATGTGCAATACACTCACATGGTTATAAAAGGTAACAAGCGTTTAGATCACACAGGTTGGATCTCAGCAATGAATGAGCTGTTCTCTGTCCCCCCTCTGCCTCGGCAGGCGTGCGTGTCACCGGTGCGTCTCACCCTAACCGGAAACCGGAAGTGACGTCATCTGCTCTGGGGGACGCCGATCCTGTGGGAGTTTTTTCTCATCAGCCTCACTCTACGCGTTTCTCCGTATTGCGGTTTCTTCAGGAGTGTATGGCTGACATGCTCTAGGAGGATTTTATACGCTATGCTCAGATCCCATTGGTAGACAATTAAGTATGGTGATCAAAATCAGTAATAAGGGCAGGGATTACAGGTGTAAACAGGCAGTATTTGTACAACTCATATCAATTATGAGTATAAACAGACATAAAAGTTATAAGACTCATATCATACATATATGGGTCTTCCAAAAGGAATTTAATAAAATGAACTTAAAATTAACGATATACACAAATTGTTTAAAATAGTTAAAATAATTAAAATAGATTAAATTAACCGCTACGACATGATTAACCCCTAAATAAACTGAGCTAGTCATATAATAACAGGCATGGTGATGTAGTTTATCTAGTGGAGAAAAGACAGGCATGTTAGAATCATTCACAGAAAAGGTTTTATATCGAACTCAAGATTTAAACCTTGGGGGGAAATGGTTTTTAGCTCGAATATCCAGAAGGATTCCCTCTTGATTAAATTTAAGTCTCTATTGCCCCCCCTCCAATGGGGCAAAACTTGCTCTATGGCTTTGAATGAGAAGCTGGCAGGATTGGAGCTATGTGTCAATAAAAAATGGTTCGAAACACTGTGGGTTGTGAGGTTGCGTTTTATATTACCCAGATGTTCTAATATACGCGTTCTAAGCGGGCGTATGGTCTTCCCAATGTATTGTAAGCCACACTCACATTCCGCAAGGTAAATGACATGACTGGATCTACAGTTCAAATGCTGTTTAATTTTATAAGATTTCTGTGTTACATTAGATTTGAAACTGTATACTTCTTTGGAGCTATGCTGGCAAGCAGTGCACATTTTACATTCATAAAATCCTTTGGGGGGATCTAGCCAAGTTTGCTTTTTGGCTATTGTATTTCTCAGTGCACTTGGGGACAGGAAATTTTTAATATTAGGTGCTCTCCTATAAACCATTTTTACTCTGTCCGCCAAATGTTCCCCCAAAATCGGAATGAATGAAGTCTTTGAGGGAGCCCGTAATGCATAAAGTACTTTTCCCAGAGCACCTTGGCCACCGTGATGGCTTTCTGATCTTTAGTTGGGAAGGCCTGGGCGTAGCGAGTACAATGATCCGTGATGACCAGCACATTGCCTATGCCGCGGCTATCAGGTTCAATGCATAGGAAGTCCATACACACTAAGTCAATAGGCCCTGTGCTTTTTAAGTGGCCCATTGGGGCGGCCCTGGTGGGCAATGTCTTTTGCTGAATACACTGCACACACCGTCGACAGTGATGCTCTACTGCTTCTCTCATTTTGGGCCAGAAAAATCGATCTCTCACTAGACCGAAAGTCTTGTCAACTCCCAAATGACAATGTTCATCGTGTAGAGCCCTCAGTACCAAGTACTGTAGTCTTTTGGGTAGTACTAGTTGTCTCCTATTTGGGTGGTTATGATACTCTACCTTCTGTACAGCAGATTGTCTCTTAGTTCGAACTTGTCGGCTTCCCACATTAGTATACCTCCTACATCCCCCGGAGCTTGTCTGAGGAGGGCCGGACGATTTTGCCGGATAGCATAGCGAATGGCCCTTGCGACCGGGTCTTGCTCTTAGTAGCGTACCATATCTTTCCAGGCTATGATCTTGTCTGGAGTAACGTCATGCCACTGGGATACCGATAAGCCTCCGGTATAGCGTTGGATGTGCACCCTAGAGAGTCGGCCACCCGTAATTCTGAGAATGCCACTTGATCATTGACTATGGCAGCGGTACCACATAGCGCTCTTAGTCCGGGTCCCGGGATTTCTTCCCATTGGTCCTCATCGGGTGTAGTGGCCAGCCCTGGTCGCCTAGACAGGGCATCAGCGCCAATGTTTAAGGGCCGGGCTTATATTTCAGGGTGAAATTGTAATTGAACAGGGCAGCCAACCTGCGATGGCCGGCCGCGTCGAGTTTGGCTGAGGTCATAATATAGGTAAGTGGATTGTTGTCGGTCCGCACCTCGAATGACACACCATACAAATAATCATGAAGCTTGTCGACAATGGCCCACTCCAGTTTGTGCACGGGGTAGTTCTTTTCACTGGGTGTCAGGCTGCGGCTGATATAAGCTACTGGTCGTAGTCCCTCTGGATATTTTTAATGTAACACCGCCCCTAGCCCATGCAGACTAGCATCCACGTGTAAGATATATGGTTGTTCGGGATTTGCAAAGGCCAACACGGGAGCCACGGCTAAACTCTGTTTTAGGTCCTGGAAGGCTTGTTCTCACTCTGTCGTCCATTTGTCCCCGAAGGGTTGTCGGGCAGGCGTGGCCTTCCGGCCGGTGTCTTCCGGATATATCTTGAGGAGGCCATTGAGGGCTTTGGCCCGTCGGGAGTACCCCTCCACAAACCTGTGATAATATCCGCAGAACCCCAGGAAAGATCGTAACCCCCCTACATTGTCAGGTCGGGGCCAGTTGACGACGGCTTCTATTTTGGCTGGGTCCGTAGCGATTCCTTCAGCGGATACTATGTGTCCCACGTAAGTCACCGTGGTTCGGCAGAAACGGCATTTATCTAGTCCTTCTTGCGCTAATCGGTCAAGTACTTTCAGGAGTCGAGCCTCATGTTCCTCCAAGATCTTCCCGAAGACTATGATGTCATCCAAGTACACGAGATATTCTCGGGGATTCAGGTCCCCTAAAGTCTTCTCCATTAGCCGCTGGAAGGTGGCGGGGGCACCACATATGCCTTAGGGCATACGGTGAATTGGTAGAACCCCAAGGGACAAATGAACGCCGTTTTCTCTTGATCCTCATGACTCATAGGCACCTAATAGTACCCGGACCGTAGGTCCAACACACTGAACCATTTGCTTCCATGTAGCGCGTCCAGGATTTCTTCTATACGGGGAAGATTGTACTGGTCCGGTACGGTTCGATTGTTAAGGGTCCGGTAGTCTACACATAACCTCACCGTACCATTCTTCTTTCGCACTACCACTATGGGCAAGGTGTAAGGACTTCGTGACTCTGTTACGATTCCGGCTTCTTCCATTTCATGGAGGACCGCGCGTACATCTTCCACGTCCTTGAGGGCGAGCCGGCGGTAACGTTCCCTGAAGGGCTTGGTATCAGTCATCTGAATGGTGTGTTGAGCGTGTCAGCTACACCCCACATCCATCTCTCCGGTAGAGAATACGGGTCATCTCTCCTCCAGCTGTACTCGCAGCCGCTCCTTCCAGGTATCCGACAATCCGGACGAGCCGAAGTCGAAGTCTAGCGGCGCTTCGTGATCGTCCACTCTGGCGGCTTTTACTTGTACGGCCTCATTCACCGAGCTGACGGGGTAAATCCTCCCTATCCTTTGTCCCACGTCGATGGCCATGGGGAAGGGCGAAAGATTTTGGACCATCACATAAATTCGACGGGGGATGGCGATGGGCCAATCCCGAAATTCCAGTATTAGCCGATACCCTCGGCGGACATCTTCTTCGGGCGTACTTTCGAGAGAAAAGAGCTGCTCCTCGCCTACTCGTTCCGCATATGCACACCAGCTGGGTACCCTCTGCGTTTCTCCCGGTAAGAGCCCGGTCAGCCCTGCCCGGCCGCAGAACAGCAGTCCGTGGTCCTCCGCGGGGGCCGGAGGGGAATCCGGGTCCACCTGGACCAGTTGTAGCTGTAGGCTGGACATGGGCAGTTCGTTAGTTTCATGTAGATAGGCCCGGATGACTGCTTGTACAATGTCAGCATTCGTACCCAGGATGATGGGATACTTAGGTGTCTCTTTGGGTTCCGGACACACCAAGGCGTCCACCTTCATGGGATGCGACTTCCCAGTGTTGAGCTGTTGTATCTCCAAGTCCACGGTCACTATGCCATCAATAGGGTAGTCGTCATTGCTCAGCCCTCTTACTTTGATATGCCCGGCCAATTTCAGAGGACGCTTCTGGAGGTGTCGATCGTAGAATCCTCGATATATGATGGTCACTTGGGATCCTCTATCCAGCAGGGCAGAGGAGTAGATACCGTCTACTAGTACTCGGATCAGCGCTACTGGCCCCACGTGGTTACTCTCCTCTTCGGGTTCGCCGACACTTTGGGTGGAATCAGGGGCTTCGGGGCGGGTCGCGTATACACCACATATCATGGCCTGAGGCGTGAACTTCTTGGGTGACGGGCTCCGGTGGCGAGAGTCCCCCATCCGACAATCGTAGGAGATGTGCCCCTTTTTCCCGCATTTATAGCAGGACATCTCTCGGGAGGAGTTACGGCGGTCATACGGAGGCGAGGTTCGGCCAGGGTATTTTGGTCTCTCCGGGCCTGGTTTATCCGGCGGTTCTTCCTTCTTTTCAGCACCCCCTTTGGGTTTAGGGTTGCTGGCTGTTTTAGACTTCTGTGGGGAGTGAAGCATGAGATGTATTTCGTGCTCTTTGACTTGCTGTAACAGTTTGATAAACGAGGGGGAAGGCCCTCGAGTGAGATTATCACGAATCATGTTTGCAATAGGATGAATAGGACTGGACCCCCGTAGATATTGTTTGCGGAGGTATTCATCCATCTGGGATGTGGCCAAGTATTTATGATGCAGGAGGGGACCCAGGGAGATTTGCACGAGTGGATATAGACAGAAAAATCTTCTCCCTCCTTTTGATTTATGGTGTAGTACTTAGCCCACAAGGCCCCATCATCCTCAGTCGCACTATAGGCCTCGACTAGAAACTCAATCATCATACGAGCTGTCAGATCGGGGTACTGCTCTCGGTGGATACTGATCAAAGTGGACGCCGGGGGTCTCAAGCACTCCATGAGCCGCTGGCGTTTCACTACATCGGTACAAGACCATTCTTCCACTACTACCCTAGTATGCTCCTTCCAAGGGTATATCCCGTCCTCCCCCGTGGGCACAGGTAGAGTCCCCGAGAAGGCCTTTAATTTCCAGTAGCTTTGGGAATGCGTGGCCAGGGTAAGCACTTCCACTAACGGCGGTAAGCTTGAGGGGGTGGTTAACTGGTCTATCTTATCATTTAGTTTCTGCAGCATGTCACTACGCACCCCCGCTTCTTCTGAGGCGCTAGACCCGGGGTAGCTACATTCTGACGGACAACTACCCACCTCGGTCGTGGGGTAGTGAGCAAAGGGGAGCGTCGGGTCATCATCACCAAGTTCCCCCACAGGGGGGTCCCAAAGGGGATAGATCAAGGGACTGCCCCCGGACGGAGAGTTCGGAAGCGGCAGATATTGAGGGGCGGTAGGCTCGAGGACTACTAGATCTCGCCGACAATCTACGAGCAAGATGTTCCATTTAGCATCTTGATCTATGAGTACGTCTACCAGGCGGGCTTTGGCAAAACACGGTAGTTGTCGGAAGGCCGTTTGCAATGTCTCTAAGGGTAAAGCCATGTATACTCGGGTCACCGCCACTGCGCGGCGGATGGGTGTGCACATTTGTCATGCCCAGACGCGTATTTCTTGATGCGAAGAAAGGGCCATGGCGATATATATTTTTTTCTTTCGGGGGGGGGGGCACCCCAGGTCTAAGCTCTCAGCAGCGCCTATAAATGTAGCCCTGGTTCCTATTGAACACAGACCACTACCATGTGCTATATAACCTGTAGGCTCACAGGGCCTAAGCCTCTGCCATGGAGAGCCTGGGTTGCTCACAATACCTATGCCTTGGTGCAGCGCCTCCACCTGCGATAGCTTCCGCCCTAGGGGAAGTGGGTCTTCGCAGGAACTTATGTACATGAACACACACACACGCACAGCAATACCGTAACCAATATGTTTTACTTATGCAACCAGCAACGTAATCAAAGGTGCCCCTCTCTAGAGGAGACACTGCTACCATCGTCCTTGGAACGCTCACTCTCCCTCTCCCTCCAACGGGTGATCCCACCCCGTGTCCAGCTCCCTCTTGGAGTACGTTCCCTACCCCCCCCTTCAAGTGAGTCAGTGGGTGTATAAGTGTGTGACTGCGCAGCCACCGTGTCCCGGAGTGAGAATGGTACCGTTGGTGCACTTGACGTTTTACCTGCCGGGTACTCCTGTACCCGGTTTTGCAACTATCTTCACAAAGGATCGGCGAGGGCGTAGATGAAGTCACCCGTAGATGTCCGGGGCGATCCCACCCAGACACGCTGCGACTTAGTGGCGGGCCTGGTCCCAGGCCTCCCGCGGATTTAGAACTGTCCTGGTATGACTCGTAGCACAGTAAGGGGATCCGGAACCTGACTATGGCCAGTCCCTAGCTCAGCTGCACGCTACTGGGCTCAGGGTCTAACTGGGCCTGGGGCATGCGGCCTAGGTAGGGGCGGCAGCCTCCCTACACCGGATCTCCTTCTCCTTCCTCCGACAGCTAGCTCTGAACACTCGTGCGTCCCTCCACTTCCTTTTCTTCCCTCCTCCCGTACCTGATTGGTTCTGGCGCATCACGGGGGGAAATGCAGGGGCTGCTGGGACCCTTAGTCCCCTAACTCACCTCCTCCCCTAGCTCTCCTCCTTCGCATGCTTTTTGTCCCTGCCCTGCACATGCGCAACCTCCGGCCAGACCAATTCTGCGCTGGTGCCAACCTAACATGGCGGCTCCCTCTTGCGCGGAACCTCTGTTATCGGAGCGTTCCCTAGGTGCACCTCCCCTTCAACCAATTGGGGGGAAAACGGGGTCCCGGCTACATAAAATTCAAAGATTCAAAGAGCAAATGTTTCATGGAGTGAGCTGAATGATGTATGTGAGGTTGGAAAACATTATAAGAATGGGACAACACCATGCACTGATGGCATTTCTATAGATTTACATTAAACATTTTTGGAGCTGATGAGGAAGGCTATAGTACAAGTCTGAAGAGAAGCACTAAAACAATATGTTTGCTGGAAAAAATTGTAGAAGGTTTATTATAGTGTATTAATAAAGAAAAAATGATCAGGAGAGACCTTTGTAATTGGGGTCCTGTTGCTTTAATAAATATGGATTACAACATACAGTAGCAGTTAATGTGTTGGTCTCAAAAGATTAACATGTTTGGTAAACTGGTTTGTGTTAGAAGATTATAGATAATTTTAGTAAGAAAGTAGCTATATATAATATAGTAGTTATATTGGATTCTGGGAAAAAGGTTTCCTCCAGATTGACTGATTTTACAGTTGAGAACCTTTACAAGGAGTGTTAAAGCAAAGAGTATTGATAAAGTGTGATGTGAAGTGGGGTTTGCCCTGTTGTGGGTTATTTAAATCTACTGTATATGAATTAGAAATTAGAAATCCTAAGAAGGCATTTCCTATTTCAGGGGTGATATTCAGTTTAAATGTATTCATTACATGGAAGCTTATGACCACTAGGAAAAAGAGTGGTTATGTATATGTAGGAAATTGTATAATGTAGTAGATTGTAGTTTCCCACCAGTCCCAAAAGTTGAGAATACAAGTATGTTTGATTTTAAATTTGATAAGTCTTGAAGATAAAGAAAATCAGGAAGAATTTAACTGACTGATCTGTGTGGTTGATTTGAAGTGCTGGTTGTTTAAAGTGTGTGCAGTTAGAACCAGAAGCAGTTAAACAAGGTATAGTTTATTGAAGTACAGTTTACTGTTAGTACTTCTAAACTTCATAGTTGCTAGAATAAGCAGGATTGAAAATGCCACTCAATGCACATCTTGCCACATGTATATGCACTTGGAGCAGCTGTTCCAAGGAGCATACCGCTGTGAGAGGGGTGAGCGGGTGGTCTCTTTAGAATCAGAGAACTGACTGATCTGTGTGGTTGATTTGAAGTGCTGGTTGTTTAAAGTGTGTGCAGTTAGAACCAGAAGCAGTTTGAACAAGGAAGCGGTTAAACAAGGTATAGTTTATTGAAGTACAGTTTACTGTTATTACTTCTAAACTTCATAGTTGCTAGAATAAGCAGGATTGAAAATGCCACTCAATGCACATCTTGCCACATGTATATGCACTTGGAGCAGCTGTTCCAAGGAGCATACCACTGTGAGAGGTGTGAGCGGGTGGTCTCTTTAGAATCAGAGATTGCTGATCCGAAGAGGCAACTTGCAATATTGAGGGACATTAGCAATCTTGAAAGGGGTTAAAAGCTCACTGAGCAGGCCCTTGCTTCGCCTACTGGTGCAGATGGTGGCGCTGTTAGTGAGGAGCAGGTAGGTAGCTTGGTTGCTATTAGTGAGGAGCAGGTAGGTAGCTGGGTGACAGTTAGAAGGGGAAGCAGGGGCAATAGGGAGAGGCAGGTCGTTTCTGAGCTGATACATCCCAATAGATACAAAGAAAGATTGTGGTGGTAGGGGACCCATTATTAGGAAGGTATATAAGGCAATCTGTTGCCGGGACCGCATCAACCGAACAGTTTGTTGTCTCCCGGGTGCTCGGGTTCGGCACATTGCGGATCGGGTAGACAGATTGTTGGGGGGGGCTGGGATTGACCCGGCGGTCTTGGAACACGTTGGCACCAATGACAAAGTTAGAGAAAGATGGAGGGTCCTAAAAAATGATTACAGGGATCTAGGCCAAAAGCTTAAGTCAGGGGCCTCCAAGGTAGTATTTTCTGAAATACTACCAGTGCCATGCGAACCCCAGGGAGACAGTCAGAGATCAGGGAGGTTAATACATGGCTAAGAAAGTGGTGCAGGAAGGAGGGGTTTGGGTTTTTAGAGCACTGGGACTCCTTTTCTGAGAGGTGCCATCTATATTCTAGGGACGGATTGCACCTCAATGAAGAGGGATCTTCTGTGCTAGGGGGGAGAATGCTAAAAAGGTTGGAGGAGATTTTAAACTAGGATGGAGGGGGAGGGGAATGAAACAAATAACGAACTAAATTTAATAGATGAGGATACAAGGTGGTATGGAGGTAGAATGGGGGCAAGTGCCAGTTTGACAAGCAGTGAGATACCCATAGTAAATACAGATAATACTAGAAAACTTCTAAAAACTAAACCAAGTGGGAACAGAAAGGAAGGAGCAGATAAGATAATAAATAGTACAGGCTGAAAAAAAACTTAAATACATGCTTCCTAATGCAAGAAGCCTGACAGATAAAATGGGGGAGCTTGAATTAATAGCTGCAAGGGAGCAGTATGATATCATAGGCATTACTGAAACATGGTGGGATGAAACTCATGACTGGACAGTTAATTTAGAGGGTTATTCCCTTTTTTTCGGAAGGATCAAACAAATAGAAGGGGAGGTGAAGTATGTTTATATGTTAAACCGGATCTAAAACCTATTATGGGATGATGTCTATGAAGGGAATGCTGAAAATGTAGAGACTTTGTGGATAGAAATTAGCAGTGGAGGTAAAAGTATGACGAAAATGTTTGTGGGAATATGCTATAAACCACCAAATATCTGTGAGATTGAGGAAGTTAAAATACTTTTGCAAATGGAGAAGGCATCAAAACTGGGTCATGTTTGCATAATGGGGGATTTTAATTATCCAGACATAGACTCTGGCAATGAGATTAGCGTTACAACAAAAGGAAACAGGTTTTTGGGGGTGCTTAACGAAAATTATATGACCCAAATTATTGAGGAACCAACCAGGAGAGGGGCAGTTCTGGATTTGGTCATATCAAACAATGTAGAAGTAATAACAAATATTCAAGTCCTGGAACATTTGAGTAACAGTGATCATAACATGGTCTCATTTGAAATAAATTATCAAAAAACGGTTACTTGGGTTCAACAAAGACCTTAAACTTTAGAAAGGCAGATTTTAATAAACTGAGGTCTAATCTAGTAGTAATACAATGGGATGATGTTTTTGCAGGGAAAAATGTAGAAGAAAAATTGGCAGTTTTTAAAACATTGTTAGAAAAGCACACTTAACAGTGTATACCCTTGGGTAATAAGTATAAAAGAAATAAGTCAAAACCAATGTGGCTAAATAAACAGGTAGGTTAGGAAATGGACAAGAAAAGGAAGGCGTTTAGATTCTTTAAGTCAGAAGGGACAGAGACATCGTATCAGAATTATAAGGAATGTAACAAAAATTGCAAAAGGGCAATCAAATTAGCAAAAAGGGATAATGAAATAAGGATTGCAATAGAAAGTAAGGTCAACCCTAAAAAGTTCTTTAAGTACATTAATAACAAAAAAATGAGAAAAGAAAATATAGGACCCTTTCAGTGTGAGATGGGTAGGCAGATTATTGGAGATAAGGAAAAAGCTGAGGTACTGTATTATCAAATTCTTTGCCTCTGTGTTTACCAGGGAAGAATCAAGTTCAATAGTTGTGCCGCAGGAGGAAGCCACAACCTCCATATTAATGAACAATTGGTTAACTGAGAAAGAAGTTCATTAGCGACTTGAAAAAATTAAAGTAAATAAGGCACCTGGCCCCGATGGCATACATCCAAGAGTTCTCAAGGAGTTAAGCTCAGTAATAACAAAACCATTATATTTAATATTCAAGGACTCCATTTCCACCGGCTCAGTACCACAAGATTGGCGTAAAGCAGATGTGGTGCCTATATTTAAAAAGGGAGCTAGATCACAACCGGGAAATTACAGACCTGTAAGCTTGACTTCAATAGTAGGGAAACTACTTGAAGGTTTAATACGGGATAATATTCAGGAATACCTAATGGAAAACAAAATTATTTGTAATAGTCAGCATGGATTTATGAAGGATAGATCTTGCCAAACTAACCTTATTTGTTTCTTTGAGGAGGTAAGTAGGAATTTAGACCAGGGTAATGCAGTTGATGTGGTCTACTTAGATTTTGCAAAGGCTTTTGATACGGTTTCACACAAGAGGTTGGTGTACAAAATAAAGAAAATTGGACTCAGTAATAATATATGCACCTGGATTGAAAACTGGTTAAAGGACAGACAACAGAGGGTTGTCATAAATGGGACTTTTTCAGTTTAGGCTAAAGTTGTGAGTGGAGTACCTCAGGGATCAGTACAGGGACCCCTGCTTTTTAACTTGTTTATTAATGACCTTGAGGTTGGGATAGAGAGCAAAGTCTCCATCTTTGCTGATGATACTAAATTGTGTAAGGTAATAGAATTGGAGCAGGATGTAATTTCTCTTCAGAAGGACTTGGAGAGACTAGAAACGTAGGCAGGTAAATGGCAAATGAGGTTTAATACAGATAAATGTAAGGTTATGCATTTGGGATGCAAGAATAAAAAGGCGACTTACAAATTAAATGGAGATATATTGGGGGAATCCTTGATGGAGAAGGATTTAGGAGTGCTTGTAGACAGCAGGCTTAGCAATAGTGCCCAATGTCATGCAGTAGCTGCAAAGGCAAACAAGATCTTATCTTGCATCAAACGGGCAATGGATGGAAGGGAAGTAAACATAATCATGCCCCTTTACAAAGCATTAGTATGACCACACCTTGAATATGGAGTACAATTTTGGGCACCAATCCTAAGAAAAGACATTATGGAACTAGAGAGAGTGCAGAGAAGAGCCACCAAATTAATAAAGGGGATGGACATTCTAACTTATGAGGAGAGGCTAGCTAAATTAGATTTATTTACATTAGAAAAGAGTCATCTAAGAGGGGATATGATAACTATATACAAATATATTCAGGGACAATACAAGGAGCTTTCAAAAGAACTATTCATCCCACGGGCAGTACAAAGGACTCGGGGCCATCCCTTAAGGTTGGAGGAAAGGAGATTTCATCAGCAACAAAGGAAAGGGTTCTTTTTAGTAAGGGCAGTTAAGGTGTGGAATTCATTACCCATGGAGACTGTGATTTCAGATACAATAGATTTGTTCAAAAAAAGGTTGCACATCTTTTTAGATGGGAAAGGTATACAGGGATATACCAAATAAGTATACTGCTGCGGCCGAGTTTATTCGAGCATTTGCCCGTTCTCGGCCGCAGCAGTTACCTGGCGCGCGCCGGAGGGTGCCGGGCGCGCGCCGAAGCAGCGGAGGAGAGGCCCGCCGATCGCGGCTTCCCCCTCTCCTCTCCGGGTCCGCCGGGTCCCCCGGAACCCCCTGCCGCCGTCCCCCACATCGCGGGACACCAGGGCTCCCTCGGGGAGCCCTGGACGCGCGTGCAGGGGGCGCAGGCACCCGATGACGCGTGACCGCGCATCGGTGATGCGCAGCACGCCGAGGGGATGCCACTTGCAAGCCGGGAAATCTCCCGGCTTGCGGAACTGGCCACACTTCAATAAAGTGTGTCGCCAGTGTACATGGGAAGGATGTTGATCCAGGGATTAATCCGATTGCTAATTCTTGGAGTCAGGAAGGAATTCATTTTTCCCCTTAATGGTTTTTTTTGTTTGCCTTCCTCTGGATCAATAAGTAAGTATAGATATAGGATAAAGTATCTGTTGTCTAAATTTAGCATAGGTTGAACTTGATGGACCTACGTCTTTTTTCAACTTCATCTACTATGTAACTATGTAACTTTGTAACCAGAAACTACAGTATGCAAGAAAGTATAATTCTGGACTCAGAGAGCCTACTGGATTACAAAATGAGTTAGAGAATAAGCAGAAAACTCATAAAAATGTGGACAAAATCATTCACTGAAGAATAGCATGGGAGTGAAATATATATTTGTTTAATAAAGAAAAATCTAAAGAAATCTGGGGGATAATTAAAGAAAGAGAAGGAACACATAGGCACAAGGATGTGGCTTGGATGATGGTACACAGATGTCTCTAAATAAAATTTTGCTATAATAGAAAGGGACTGTGTTCAAGCCCAATAAGGTCTTTGCATGATAGAATGATCTATGGGGTCGGAGAAAAGTTACCTCCAGGCACAGACATGGCTTTGTGCTGAATAACAAATGATATCAAAGAATTACTGTGGGAAACGAGAGACAATTAACTATTTCATAAAAAGAAAAACTCCAAGAAAGACTGTTTTAATATGATTTCGAAAAACAAAACATATGTTTATTTGCTGTTTAAAAAAATGGGGTTAAGTGAAGAAAAATCCCAAAATACTGTAATGGAAATATGTGCTATTAATTGAATCTTTGAAAATGAATACAGGTCTGTACATTTTTGTAAAAGATAAAATGTGTGCAGAATATGTTTTTAAGATGAAGTATTTGGAATATATATTATATTCTTTCATGGAAAGTGAGTTTCCAATGAAAGGAATGAGGAGTACTATGGAAACTTTAAAGAGCTCTACATGATTCTTTGTGGATAAAGAACATTAAGGATATTTTCATCTCTGTTTCCAGATTGAAGATATTTTGACTGAACTATTTGTGTTTCATCTATAAGAGATGCTTAACCTATAGGAACATGCAGTTTATAGACAATATTGGACATATTTACTAAGCTGTGCTATGCAATAAAAAATTGTATGGTGCTGTAACACACATTGCAATCCATTCACATGAATGGGTTTTAAGATGTCTTATCACTTTATAATACAAATATACCAAATGTACTCTCGGTGACGCATTATGGTGGGGTACTCTGTAATATTTTGCATTATCACTGCCACTGGATCCTGTCATAAGTTCTATTATCAGTGGGAGCTCTGAAGTCTGTTACATCTGTACAGTATGTCATATGTTCCAGTCCAATCTCCAACCTTTCCATGGTAGGGAAAGTGTTGGAGAGGGCAGTTTTCACCCAGCTAGAAGATTGTCTGGAAATGGCTGGATTCTTTGATCCAACGCAGTCTAGCTTTAGAGCCGGTCATGGAACTAATTCATCCCTAGTCTGTGTGGTGGATGATTTATTGATGTCCATGGGCTATATTTCTGCCCTTTTCATCTTTGGACCTCTCAGCACCTTCAACACAATTGATCATGGGGTGCTTAGCTGGTATTGGTGGGACCACATTAACTTGCTTTGTTCCTGCTGGACTGCCTTGTTCCTGCTGGACTGGAGCCAGTGGGTTGCTATGGGGTCCCATGTGTCCCCAGTGGATTCTGTCCCACTTGGGGTCCCTCAAGGGTCAGTGCTGTCACTGCTCCTGTTCAATGTGTATGTAAGACTGCTGGTCCATATCATCTGGAAGCATGGTCTGAAGTGCCACCAGTATGTTGATGACACCCAGATCTATGTTTCTTTCCAGGGCAGCAAAGGGACAGCTGTTGTTACATTGATGGCTTGCTAAGATCAGGTGACGACTTGGATGGAGATGAATAGGCTGAAGCTCAATACTGGTAAGACGGAACTAATGATTATCGGTTTGCCAAGATGCGTCAGGATGGTAGAGGGGATTTGTGATCTTACCCTAATCAATGGGGTACAGTCGCTGTCCGTGTTCCAGATTCATAACCTCAGCATCCTCTTTCACTAGACTACTCAATATGCAAACCCAAGTAGCCGAGGCTGCTTCAGAGTTTGTGTCCGCTCCGGTTGTCTATGAACCTTGACTCACTGGTCTATACCTTTGTGTTGACATTGTTGGACTATGGGAATGCATTATATGCAAGACTACTGGTGTGTCTGATGAGGTAATAGGCAAAATGTCATTATCACTGAATGAGCAGAATGGTACATATGGGCTTTCCAGCATCTGGTTATTGCTTAGAAGCACATGGGGGGAGAAAAGGATTCCTCCAGATGTTGTGTTATCTCTTGCAACAGTCTTTCAATTAGCGAATAGAGACCGCCCATGCAACTCACAATACGGTCTAACCTCTCTAACAATAGGTGACCCATTAATTCCAGTCTATGATCCTTCTCAAACAAAGATGAACTAGTGAAGGGGAAAAATAATTACTGAAATTATTGTCTAAGGGTAAAAACTTGTAATAATTCAACCATATCAATAATTATTTACTGTTGCTTATTGAAAGAAACAGGGATGTAGTAGTAATAATTCATTGTATTGTACTGTGATGTACAGTATTTGTCAATAAAAATATGTATGATTTAGATTATCTTGTAATTCTCTACTCTTCTGGTACTCTGTGAACACAGAAGAGAAAGTGACCCAAGATTAGCACTCAAGCTCACGCTCTGGTGATTAGTGGTATTGATTAAAACTTATATTTATTAAACAACAAACTAAAATAATGGGTGTTAAAATTACAAATTGAACGTGAGCTGGATCCTATAGCTGAATGCAGTATATACTCAGGATCCTGTTAATACTAGTGGGTGACCATAATTATAGAAAGTATCCATTACAAAGCAGTCCCTTTAGGGTGTGCTTAACATGTAGATAAAGGAGGGAATTTTCTGCTGTTGAGCAGTGTATATAAATCCTTGTTGTGCACTGAGGATATGAGTACAGATTTGTGTATATCTAATAAACACAGATGAAAATAAAGCTTTATTCAAGGTGTCTGGTTGCATTCAGTGGGAGTGGCTCAGTGTGTAAAAGACACTGGTACCAAGAGTTTGAAGCAGGGGAGCCTGGTTCAATTCCCGGTGTCGACCTTGGGCAAGTCACTTTATCTCACTGTCCCTCCGGCACCAAAAAAACATAGATGGTAAGCTCCACGGGGCAGGGACTTGTGCCTGCAAAATGTCTCTGTAAAGCGCTATGTAAAACTAGCAGCTCTATACAAGAAAATATTATTAATATTATTATTATTCACCTATTATTGTATGTATTGTAAATTCATCATGCAGAGACCTGGTATCATTCAAGGTAAGTCAGTGAGTTCTATGTACACAGCGTGTTGGTACATGAGTTATAAGCAGCATGACAGAAAGGCTACCAAGTAAACCCTTGATATCAGAGGCTGCAATAAGTAATGCAGCTAGCCTATGGGTGGAATGGCATAGGACTGTATACTCTCTAGGTGTGTAACTGAGTATAGACACATGAGCAGTAGATCATAGGAGATCATAGGAGATATGACCTGTGGTGACCCTTGATGTTACAGGACTATAGTGATTGTCAGAATTCTAATACATATATAATGTTCTACCTGTGTACCAGTTGACCTAAGGATAGTTGATATAGAACAATAAGTCAGACCTAAATTGGTCCTTGGTTGGTAATTGATAGCCACCACCAGCATGTACACTGTAAATGTGACCTATAGTAACCCAGGTGAACCAGATGTTTACCCTGTTCTGTTGGCTTTGTGGTCTGATAGCGCTGTGATGAGGAGATCTCTGCACTGCGACCATATATGGGCTAGTAACCCAATGCTGTGTACAGATATACCATGATCCGGTAAGATAGTAACAGTGAACTGATAGTTTATATACTATCTCAGAAGGAGACCCCCAAACACAAATTGGTGCTAGTCTGTCTTCTGTGGAGAGAAGAGAGTCTCCTTATGTGCACACAATTGCCACCACTTAATGAGTATATATTACTACACAGCAGGGTGGAAGCCTGTATATATAGAGATTAATACATGACTGCCAGCCCTATAACTAAATCAAAGATAAACAAAATGCCAATCTATTACAGTATAACAAAGAGGTCCTGTATTGCTGTAGAGGCGCACTGGCAGACCTGTATATTGCAGTAGCAGAGAGCTGCACGAGCTCGCTGTGTGAGACAGTTAAGTGCGGTGAGAATCAGACTCTGCACGTGCACATCTGAATATTGAGCCGACGCGCGCGTTTCATGAATGAGAACGCATTTTCAAGGCATAGATAGCAATAATGGTAAGTGTACCCTGCATGCTATCAGATATACGCGCTTCAGGTGATGACGTTATCATGATCCCTCCGGTCTAACCAGAATGTGGTCTGGTGATTACAAGACCTTGGACTGTACAGACAGTTTATAATGGGGATACCCACAATGATAGCACTTATAGTATGACTGATTACCTGGCCATAGTTAAGTTTAGAATATGTTCCATGCAGTTAGCAATTTCTCTGGATAATGCGTAACTGCAGTACGGATTTGGAATTTGAAAAAACAGGCCCAATGTATGTCTCAACGAGTTTTGGAAAGAGGGTACAACAGAAAATCAATCAAAAAGGCCTATAAAAGAGCGAAGCACACGGCACATAGTTCACTTATCAATGATAAAGTGAATGACCATCAAGATGGAGTGATTCGCTTCATTGGCACTTTCAACAGAGAATGGCCATAGGCACGTGCCATACTCCAAAAACATTTGAAATAAATTATGACTAAATAGGATACCACAGAGGCTAAATATATATAGGACATTTGTGTGCTCTTAAATACAAAATATAGAGCAATGTAATTTGAGGAGAAGAGAAAGCACTTGCCAATAGTAAACATTCAGTTAGGTGCCTTATATGTGCATGCAATCACTATGTATGCACATATTAGACTACTAGAAGTTGAATAATATATTGAGTACTACTAAAAGTACAGCTTGCTACTATAGGTAATTGATTGAAAACAAGAGAATAAATCCTGTTTGCTTTTTATACAAACTTTATTAGGAAGCAAAGAAAGGAATAATTAACCACACACACCATTATCTTTATTATTTTATTTAATATCTTTCACCGTTCGTCACTTTTTGGACACCATGATATATATGTTTGCACATTAATAGTGCACTTTATTAAATTTGGGAATTCACGGTAGACACTACACAATTTCTTTAACACTAACATTTATTACTTTCACTTATGTGTGTGGCAACCAAGATACATAATTTATGAATTATTCTAGGCATTGTCAAATCAGTCCCATTTACATATAGAACTGATTTGATACGCTTATTTGAATATAGGTTTTAAGACAAATTGTGCAAAATAAAAGATACATCAGTGGAGGTGAATTTTTTCACCCCTTTTAGTAAAAATAAGAGGTTGAGTGCAAGCATTATAGGGATTACTCTTTCCTTTTTTCTATCATTATCTACGATCCCAGTATGCACCCCTCCCGCAAACAATTACTTACAACCATTTAGCTGAGCAGAAGCTGCCACTTTATTTACTAAACATCTGGTTCACCTGGGTTACTATAGGTCACATTTACAATGTACATGCTGGTGGTGGCTATCAGTTACCAACCGAGGGCCAATTTAGGTCTGACTTATTGTTCTATATCAACTATCCTTAGGTCAACCGGTACACAGGTAGAACATTATATATGTATTAGAATTCTGACAATCACTATAGTCCTGTAACATCAAGGGTTACCAAAGGTCATATGTTCTATTATCTACTGCTCATGTGTCTATACTCAGTTACACACCTAGGGAGTATACAGACTAGGCTATCATTGAACCCAGTCCTATGCCATTACACCCATAGGCTAGCTGCATTAATTATTGCAGCCTCTGTTATCAAGGGTTAACTGGGTAGCCTTTCTGTCATGCTGCTTATTACTCATGTACCAACACGCTGTGTACATAGATCTCACTGACTTACCTTGAATGATACCGGGTCTCTGCATGATGAATTTACAATACATACAATAATACGTGAAAGCAACCAGACACCTTGAATAAAGCTTTATTTTCATCTGATAAGAAATACACAAATCTGTACACATATCTTCAGTGAACAACAAGGATTTATATACACTGCTCAACAGCAGAAAATTCTCTCCTTTATCTACATGTTAAGCACACCCTAAACGGACTGCTTTGCAGTGGATACCTTATATAATTATGGTCACCCATTAGTATTAACAGGATCCTGAGTATATACTGCACTCAGCTATAGGATCCAGCACTCGTTCAATTTGTCATTTTAACACCCATTATTTTAGTTTGTTGTTTAATAAATATATGTTTTAATCATTACCGCTAATCACCAGAGCGTGAGCTTGAGTGCTAATCGTGGGTCACTTTCTCTTCTGTGTTCATACTGTTATATACCTAAGAGCACCGCTCACATACATACTTAGCAGTTGCAGGGGCTCCCCATTATTGCCCCCTTCTGGTACTCTGAACAACAATATGCAGGACTTTGGGAACAGCTGAATAGTATCTTTTGATGGGGTGGAATGCTTTTTCCGATTTGCACTTTTGATAAGAAAAGACCGGTTCAGTGAAATAGGCTAGTTTTATTGTGACGTGTTACTAATATCCCAAGCCACACACAGAGTAAGGAATGATAATAGCTCTGTACAATGTATGTATTCAGTGCATTTTTATCAGACATTATACACTGGCGACACACTTTATTCTCACCTGACTGGAGCCGCAAGCCGGGAGGTGTCCCGGCTTGCTCGTTTATTTCCCTCGGCGTGCCGCGCGTCATCGATGCACGGTCACGCTTCATCGGGAGCATGCGCGCATGGCGCGCATGCCCAGGGCTTCCCGAGGGAGCCCTGGTGTCCCGCGATGTGGGGGATTGTGGTGGGGGGCTCCGGAGGACCCGGCGGACCCGGAGAGGGGAGTGGGAAGCCCTGATCGGAGGACCGATCCTCCGAGGCTCCGGCGCGTGCCCGGGACATCTCAGCGCGCGCCCGGTTTCTGTCGCGGCCGAGACCGGGCAAAGGTAAGAATAAACTCGGCCGCGACAGTAGGCTAAAGCTGCAAAATTCTGGGCATTACTGAAATCCCTGCTCTCTGATTGGTTAACATTTTTGCAGCTTGAAAGGTGTTTATTTAAATCTGTTTATTACCAGCCAATCAGCTTTTCTTTTTGGTCAGAGACAGGGCAGGGGATTGGTCCATAGGTAGGAAAAGCTCTGAGAAAGGGCATGGGATTGGTCCGTCGGAAGAAGCAGGCAGTGACTCCTCCCCCTCCCTCCAGAACAGAGCCGGTAGATTCAGTGAGAAGGGAGATAAATGAGTGTGTACTGTAGCTGCAAAGCAAGTGAGTGGCTCTCTGAAGTTTGTTTGTGTGTCTGCAGCAGTATGTGTCAGCAGCAGCAGTGTTTGTGTGTGTGTCAATAGCAGCAGTAGTGTTTGTGTGTGAGTGTCAGTAGCAATGTTTGTGTGTGTGTGGCAGCAGAAGCAGCAGTGTTTGTGTGTGTTTGTGTCAGTAGGATGTGTGTCACTCTCAGCAGCAGCAGTGTGTGTGTGTTTGTATGTGTCAGTAGCAGCAGCAGCAGTGTGTCAGTGTGTCCGCAACAGCAACAGTGTGTGTCTCTGTGTTAGCAGCAGTGTTTGTGTCAGTGTGTCAGTGTAGCAGCAGCAGCAGCAGCAGCAGCAGCAGCAGCAGCAGCAGCAGCAGCAGTGTTTGTGAGTGTTTGTGTGTCTGCAGCAGCGTTTGTATTGTGTGTGTGGTGTGCTGTATGTGTGTGTAGCAGCAGAGTTTGTATGTAGCAGCAGTTTGTTTTGTGTAGACCTGCTGTGTTGTGTGTAGAACTGCTGTGTGTGTGTGCGTGTGTGTGTGGAGCTGCAGTGTGTGTGCGTATGTGTGTGTGTCAGTAGCAGCGTTTGTGTGTGTGTGTAGTGTGCTGTTGTGTTTTATGGGTGTAGCAGCAGAGTTTGCGTGTAGCAGCAGTTTGTTTGTGTGTGTGTGTGTGTACACAGAGGGGATTATTGCTTAATTATAGGCTTAAGCTGTAAAATTCCAGGCATTATTGAAATCCCTGCTCTCTGATTGGTTAAAATTCCGGGATTATCCATTCAGTAATGCCCAGAATTGTTGCAGCTTGCAATGTGTTTATTTCAATGTGTTTAATTCCAGCCAATCAGCTTTCAGAACAGCTCTAAGACAGGGCAGGGGATTGGTCAGAAGGAAGGAACAGCTCTGAGATGTGGCAGGGGATTGGTCAGGAAGTATCAGCCACGGGTTGACTCCTCCCCCTCCCGAGCTGACTGAGTTTGACTGAGCAGATTCAGTTGAATGGGGGTGGGGGGGGGGGGGGGTTGGGGGGGGAGGAGTCTGCAAAGTAGTAATTGGCTATCTGCAGTTTGTTTGTTTGAGTGTCAGTAGCAGTGTTTATGGGTGTAGTAGCAGCAGTATGTGTTGTGCGTGTAGCAGCAGCAGTTTGTGTTTAGTGTTGAGCTGTGTGTGTTTGTGTGTGTGTATAGAGCTCCAGTGTGTGTGTGTGTCAGCAGCAGTGTTTATGGTTGTAGCAGCAGCAGTGTGTGGTGTGCTGTGTTGTATGTGTGTGTGTAGCAGCATCATAGAGTTTGTATGTGTGTGTGTAGAGCTGCTGTGTTGTGTGTTAAGCTGCTGTGTGTGTGTGTGTGTGTGTGTGTGTGTGTGTACAGCTGCAGTGTGTGTGTGTGTGTGTACACAGAGGGGGCGGCAGTGTGTGGATATAGATAGCTGCAGTGTAAGCGTATATAGATGTGGTTTATGTATTTACCATTTTATTTTAATAAACAAAATCTATATAACTATACAATAGTGTCTATTATTTAAGAAATACTGTAAGCCTACATTTAGCCTATAATAGTAATAATCCCCTCAGAACAGGGCATTACTGGCCAATAATGCCCTGGCTTGGTTAAAGTCCCTCGGCTTTGCCTCGACCCGAGGGACTTTAACCCAGCCAGGGCATTATTGGCCAGTAATGCCCTGCTCTGAGGGGATTATTACTTGAGTATTGCAACCTTTTGTTACAGAGGACATGTCACACCCAGCTCAGGTACGGATGCTCAGGGGGAGTGTCTGGGGTGTTACCATGATTCATGCTTAATGCGGGTGCAGTGCCTGGCGAGCAAAGGCTCAGTTCAGTCTTCTTTATGCACAAACCACATTTATTTGTTTGCATTAAACTACAGCCATGTCTAGGAGCTATGAAGCACAATTGGGGGAGGGGGAGGGTAATGGTGGACATTTTTTGTTCAAATGTACAAATAGGGCTTACAATATACAAGTTGTTGTTGTTGGTGACTATTACTAATACTGTAGGGCCATTAAAATACAGTATACAGTAGTATCCAATGTTTCTTTATCACCCAACTAAGGCAGGGTCTTTACCATGCAGCTGCATGGTCTGGAAAGTGAGAGGGAAAAGACTGCAGTCAGTATTCTGTACAAATGCAATAATTGTGGGTTGCAGTCCCTTACCTTCGCCATTTATATTAATTCACATTGCACACTTGTTATAGCACTACAACAATAGTGCCTAGATTTTTGCTTTTGTTAGTCATGCAGCTGTATGGCCTGTCGAGTGATCAAGAAAAGGCTGAGGTCAGCATTCTATGCAAATAGAGAAACTGTTCAGAATTGAAAGCTACATTTATGTAAGTTGTGTAATGCAATGCAAGATGTGTGCAACTTGCAATGCAAAATGTGTTCAACAAGCAATAGTGTAGAAACGAAAGCCCAAGTTTTGTTTGCTTAATCCAAGAACTGCATGTTGCTTTGTTTGCATTAAGCAAAATATATACAAAAAACTCTTAGCACCCACCACCTCTTAACTCACTATGTCCCCTCTCCCCCCAGGGCCGCCAAGAGGGGTGGACAGAAGGTACTGGCGGCCCGGGCCCCCTGCGCGGCCGTGCCCCTTGATAAATCCCATCGCCCAGTCACCACTGGGTGACAGGATTTAGCATGCTCGCAATCCGCCTGCACAAAGTTAAAAAAAAAAAACCTCCCCCTCTCCTGATTGGCTGGCGCGGGTTAGCACGCTGCCAAGATTTTTTTTTGGGGGCCTGCAGCAAAGCTCTATACGAGCTTGCAAAGTGAGGCCCACCTTTTCCTGCAAGTGGTAAGTGAGCTCCATGCCTCCCTTGTTTCCCCCTTGCCCACCTGCTCCGATTCCCCCTCCTGTGATGCTTTCCCCTCCCCTGCTCTGATTTCCCCTCCCCTGCTCTGATTTCCCCTCCCCTGCTCTGATTTCCCCCCCCCCCGCTCTGATTTCTCTCCCCCTTACTCCGATGGCCTGTGAGTGTGTGTGTGAGAGTGTCTGAGAAAGTGTGGGTGAGTGTGTAATTTCCCCCCCCCCACTCCGATTTCCCCCCCACTCCGATTTCCCCCCCACTCCGATTTCTCCCCTCTGCTCCGATTTCTCCCCTCTGCTCAGATTTCTCCCCCCGTGTGTGTGTGTGTGTCTGATTCCCCACTGCTGCTCCTATTTCCCATCCATGCTCTGATTTCTCCGCCCCGTGTGTGAGAGAGTGTGTGTGAGAGACTGTGTGTGTGGTGTCTGAGAGAGTGTCTGAGTGTGTGTTTGTGAGTGTGAGAGTGTGTGTGTGTGTGTGTGTGTCTGAGAGTGTCTGAAAGTGAGAATGAATACAGACACCAACCCACAGTCAGTAATAGTCACTCACCCACCCAAGTGTCAGTCAGTCAGTGAGTCACCCACCCAAGAGTCAGTCACCCACCCACCCCCCACACCCACCGTCTCTCTCTCTGTCACCCACTATCTCTCTCTGGCTTATCTTAACTGCCCTATATACCTACACCGAAATAACCTATACTGCTTTCTTCCAGGTCTGACTCTCAAGCTTCACACAGGAGATATCGAAATCCCCCCTAACCAAGAAAGGCAGGTAGGGAACACCCCAGTCCCATACTGAATCCCCCCAGGCCTTTTGTCACATAGGATGTAGCATTGGGTATCTTTGTCTTCTGTTGAAAATAAAAAAATAAACAGATTGCATTGAAATGTTTTATTATTAACAAGAAAACAGTTAAGTAAAAGTTGGCAGCTAAAAAAAAAATTCCGCGGCAGGTGTGCTATGGGGGGGGGGAGTGGTTCTATTCCTTTCATTTGTCCTGGGCCCAATGATTTCTGTTGGCAGCCCTGTCTCCTCCTGTCCAGTGAGTCCAGTTAGTTACAATACAAACATTCTTTACTTTATAGTGATCTTTCGAGTAAACACTTCAAACAATACTGTAGTATGTCCAGAATAAAATCTAAAAATAATTTGTCATTTTAAACAAAAGTACTACCCACCACAGCATCATCAGTCACCCTGGCCAACAAGAACACCCACGCACTTTGACAGGGTGAAATTATTTGCTAATGAGTATGCCTGGGAAACATACCTCTCTGATTGCTGAACCCAGCAGTTAGAGGGTTAACCCAGTTAGAGGTACCTGAGCAATCAGGGATGAATTAAGACAGATGTAAGGCAGCTTGATAAGGAGGCTACTGCTTGTAGTAGGTGGCTGTCTCATACTACAGAACTGTCCTGTCCAGGCTTCTGGATACAGAAGGATTGCCTGTACACTCTTAGGACAGGAGTCACAACCAAACAGATAAGGAATTGATCTTATTTATCTATCCATGAATGTGATATAAAAGCTGGTAACCGGTTTTGTCGGCCAGCTCGCAGCTAGACTTATTTTGCATAGTTACCTTCCCTACAGCGGAGTAGGTGTTGCTTTTATGTTTTGTGTTTACCTTTAAGCTGCGTTTCCCAAATGGGGTTCCGTGGAGCTGTCACAGGGGTTCCGCCTATGGACAGGCTGCCCGCACTCACTGTGCAGAATTTCCCCCTCAACTTTTCCGAACCCGCTGTCATGGCTGGAGAAAAGCAGTGTCTGTAGCTGCAATTTCTCTTTCAGCCATTGGATGGCGCTGTGCTGCACAGCTCATGCAGCACCTCCTTGCAGCGTGATAAGGTGAGAGATTGAGTGTGAATGTGTCATGAGGAGGGGGGTGAAAGAGAGACTTGGGGAGGGAGGGTGAAAGGGACATGGGGAGGTGGGTGAAAGGGACATGGGGAGGGGGGTGAAAGAGACATGGGGAGGGGGGTGAAAGAGACATGGTAGGGGGGTTAAAGAGACATGGGGAGGGGGGTTAAAGAGACATGGGGAGGGGGTTAAAGAGACATGGGGAGGGAGGTGAAAGTGTGACATTGGGGTGAGAGACATATTGGGGGGAGAGGGAGAGATAGACACTGAGGAGGGAGGGAGACACTGAGAAGGGAGATGGAGACATTGGGGGGAGGAAGTGACACTCCCTGGCTGGAGTGAGAGAGAGAGACACTGAGGTGAGAGAGACACATTGGCTGGAGGGAGAGAGAGTAACTGAGGTGAGGGAGTGAGAGACACTGTGGGGAGGGAGTGAGAGACACTGGGGGGAGGGAGTGAGAGACACTGGGGGGAGGGAGTGAAAGACACTAGGGGGAGGAAGAGAGATACTGGGGGAGGGAGAGAGATACTGGGGGAGGGAGCGGTGAGGGTATTTTAAAAATGTATTGGGGCGGTGGGAGTCTTTTAAAAATGTATTGGGTCAGTGTTTAAAAAAAATTGTATTGGGGCGGTGGGGGGCTTTTAAAAATGTATTGGGGCAGTGGGAAGCTTTTAAAAATGTATTGGGGTGGTGGGGGGCTTTAAAAAAATGTATTGGGGCGGTGGGGGCTTTTAAAAAAATGTATTGGGGCGGTGGGGGGCTTTTAAAAAAATGTATTGTGGCGGTGGGGGGCTTTTAAAAATGATCTTGAACCAAGAAAATTGGTTAATTTTTTTATTTTTCATGTGCTACGCTAAAAATATTTAAGAAGTTCCATTCTGTTTTACATAATATAAAAGGGTTCCACGACTAAATTTTATTTGGAAACAATGCCTTAAACAGACCGTGTTCCTAATGTTTATTTGATTGTGTAAAATAAACCACCGAAGGTAAAAGCCTTACCCACTGTTTGGGACTTTTACTGACCCTGCCGTGAGGCCGTCATGCCACACTCCCCCACAACATCACTCAATTATCCACCATCCAAAACACACTCATCACAACACCCACCCCCAACAACACCCACCCCCCCAACAACACCCACCCCCCCAACAAAACCCACCCCCCCAACAACACCCACCCCTCACAACAAAACACCCACCCACAACAAACAACACCCCCCCACCCCAACAACAAACACCCACAACACCCACCCACAAAACCATCCCCCCTCAACCCACGACAACAACACCCACCCCACCCAAAAACACCCAACCCTCCCAACACCACCCAACCCTCCCAACACCACCACAACCACACCACCCACCACAACCACACCACCCACCACAACCCCACCACCCACCACCACCCACCACCACCACCACAACCACACCCACCCACCACCACCACCACAACCACACCACCCACCACCAACATCACACCACCCACCACCACCACCACACCACCCACCACCACCACCACACCACCCACCACAACTACACCACCCACCACCACACCACCCACCACAACCACACCACAACCACCCACCACTACTACAACCACACCAGCCACCACCACCCCCATCACAACCACACCACCCACCACCACAACACCACCCAGCTCCACCACCACACCACCCACCACCACAACACCACCCAGCTCCACCACCACACCACCCACCACCACCACAACCACAACATCCTCCACCACCACCTACCCTCAACATCACCACCCACCCACAACAACATCCACAATAACAACAACATCCTCACCACATACCCACAACACCACCCACATCAACACCACCCAACACCACCCACCCCCAACAACACCCACCACCCTCAACACTCACAACAACAATACCCACCACCTGCAACATCACCCACATCACCCACCACCCCCAACATCACCCACCACCCCTACCCACAACAACACCCCCACCCACAACACCCACCCACAACAACACACCCCCCCCAAAAAAAACCCCCACAACCACACCACCCACTACAAACCACACCGCCCACCACAACCACACCGCCCACCACATCGCCCACAACACCACCCACCCACGACGACAACACCGCCCATCCACGACGACAACACCGCCCATACACGATGACAACACCCACCGACGACGACGACAACACCCACCGACGACGACAACGACGATGACAATGACGATGACGATGATGACAACACCACCGATGACGACGACACCACCACCCGACGACGACGACGACGACGACGACAACACCACCACCCACCGACGACGACGACAACACCACCACTCACCGACGACGACAACACCACCCACCGACGCCGACGACGACACCACCACCCGACGACGACACCACCACCCGACGACGACGAAACCACCACCCGACGATGATGACACCACCACCCGACGACGACGACAACACCACCCACCAACAACAACCAACAACATCACCCACCCACAACGCCACCCACTCACCACGACGACAGCGATGCCACCCACCCGCCACGACGACAGCGACTCCACCCACCCACCATGACGACAACGACACCACACACCCGCCACACCGACACCACCCACCCGCCACACCAACACCACCCACCCGCCACACCGACACCACCCGCCACACCGACACCACCCGCCACACTGACACCACCCGCCACACCGACACCACCCGACACACCAACACCACACACCACCACCCCCAACAACAACACCCACCACACCTCCCACTACACCCACCTACCACAAGGAGGTGTTGCTGGGACAATGTGTTTCAATGTATCCGAGATGGTTCCTAGATACATTTATAACAGGCAACTCCGGACCCCAACCTCCTATGCACATTCTGTCAACGGTTCCTCGGCAAAACTCCCCTCATACACTAGCTATCCCTTCTTGATTGCAGGCCCGGAAAGGGATAAACACACAAAAAAACTTTTAATACATACTATACATTGGCATGGTACAATGTTACTAGGCCCAAGAGCTAACTCTCTTGGACCCTTATACACGGATCAGGGTAACCAAATTGTTTTAGGACATCCACATTAATGTGTGCTGTGTGTACAAAGCTTTTTGTTCTATACAGTTTTGAAAGGTTGTTTGTCACTGTGGCGGTGAAGAGGTTAACTGGGCTTGTAATAAAGTTCAGGCCCACTTGGTTAACCCTGACCCGTGTGTTAGGTTCTTAGAGTGTCTGCTCTGGGACACAGATGTCAAAAATGTATTACTGCAACTGTATACTGATTTTGCGACATTAAAGAATGATGTGATTTTATTTCCTCTCCGGGGATGCTGGGATCGGGAGATTTCTAGGCTGTAAGTTTCATGGTGGGTTTGGCGGAGAAAGTCTTTGCAGAATGCGGCTATGTAGCGGGGTTCTGGGTTATGGGATACCCCAACAGTTGTATACGGAGATTGAGTGATATCCTCTGATACTGCTAAGCGCATTACTCCGCCACCCTTGTACCCTGAAAATGCTCTTACGACTCACTGCCAGAGTCCCTGCTGCAGCATCTTCCAGACAAGGTAAATGGGTATGAAGGGGTTAAAAGATATCTGCAGGTATACACAGAGTCCTTAGTATAGCATGGGACTCCCCAGTATAGCAGAGGTACCCCCATACTGTACATGCCCAGGTATCGTGAGCCTAGAGTAGGGGTTCAGGAAGATGCTCACAATAAGGTTATGAAGCTGAGCAGATTTGCAGTGTTTAAAAGTATATTTCTAATGTGTGCCAGGAATGAGGCTAGTGATTTGTAGAGGAATATTTACACTCACTCCATGCATGACACCAGAATAGGAACTCTCAACTTTTTGCATGCAGCAGACAGGACACCACATCTTTTATTAAACGGGAATAGTTTAATATGTATAGATATTGCTGATCTGTATATGAGCTGAGGGCTTTCTAAGTTATAGACTCTGGAAGGCACAGATGGTTACCAAGCTCGGCTCTGGAGTGTCTGTCCAGGGGCCATACTTGAAAGGGCTCAGAGATGCCTACAGTAGGTGTGAGGCCATATGGACCCTGCCATTATTATAGAGCAGCCATATCCTGGCATGAAACAATGCAACCTAACACCCTTTGCTAAACAGCCAGCCGCTGTGGAGCCTCACACCGTGGGGGGGCGAAGGGGCAGAGGGGGCTATTTCACCTGCCCGGGGAAAAGGCTCAGGGGTGGGAAACCCTGTATGAGTGTTTTAGACTGGTCGTTATGCGGTTGCTAAGGTTTTTGATTGGGCTGCAGGTTTTCTGGGACCTGGACACCAGAGGTTTGAAAAGCTCTGACAGAGGTCAGATTCTTCAGTTCTAAGTGTTCTAAGAGTTTCATCAGTTCCATCTTGTGTGATTCAGCTGAGATTCAGTTCCATTGGAGAAGTGGCCTGGAATATTTTGCTGGGTGTTTGCAATTAGGGAAGATTAGTTTTGTTATCCCAGTTTTCCAAAGTAAGTGTGTTTTTTTACTGTATTTTTGTGTAACATTGTTGTGTGCGTTCATTAGGTGAATAAACGCAATTTATTTTTATCTCTCTGCTTGCTCAATCAATGATCCCGGTAATTAAAAGTGGTAATAAGCGGGTCTTACCGTGACAAGCTTTATTTAATGGTGGCAGTGGTGGGATAGATTGAGCCTATGTTATAAAATCCTGCGGGGTCTTATAACAGAGAGGGAAACTCGAAGATTACGAGCTCCCAAAGCAAGCAAAAAAAGCACAGGTTCTCCCTGTTCCTTAGCTTAGTGCCTGCGGGCGAACATGGACAAGAAATGCACCAGGATTGTTACCCAGTGGAAAAGCTGCAGTTTACCGACAGACGGTCAGTCAGAGACACAGCTGGAGGACTTGGAATCTCACAAAGCAGTTACAGCTTCACAAAAGGAGTGGACACTCACAACTGCAGTGGCAATAGTCTCTCAGCAAACCAGGGAACAGGAGGTTAAGCCAGCCCTGGTGGAGACAGAAAGACATGGGGAGGGCACCCCAGGACTTGCCGCACGTGTTGCCTCATGGAGGAGAAGGGTTACCCAGACAGGTGTCACATGGACCCGGGTAGCCCCCAGATCATCTGCAGTTGCAGAGACCACTGGGACAGCCAGTATGCAAGAGGTTAATTCAGCACTGGTGAGCATGAAAGAACAAGGGGAGGGAGCAGGTCACCACATGGACACTGTTGTGGGGCCATTGATAGTGCAACCGCGATAGCCCCAATGGCTAGCGGTCTCTCTACACCCGGAATTGCTGCTCTGCTCACCCTTTGGGGACGGAGGGGTGACCAGGACTTTGCCACACTGGCCAGGGCAGCCAAAAGCACACCTCAAAGGATTCTACAATCTGCAGTCATTGGAAGTGCACCCAAAGTTTCCGAGGTTATCCCGGGGAGGGGGTGCTCTCAGTCCCACCAGATTGGTCAGTCAAATCCAATCTGTCAGGACCAGGGAAGTTCCAGAGTACCCTATCAGGGGCAACGTTCTCAAGCTGTGAGGCCGGTCACCCGTGTGCGGCTGGCACACACAGAGGAGTCAAGTCCAGCCGTGGAATCAACTCACAGAGGGACGTCCACGGAGAGATCTGCACTTGACCCCCAGGAAACAGCAGCAGAGATGGAGGGACATCAGTTTGCACCAGTCCAGGTGCCATCCAGCGATGTCCAGCGGGCACCGTTGTGCCAAGTAACCATGGGAGTTTGCCAAGCAGCTGGCTTGCGTGACTCCAGTGTCACTGTTACTCTGGTCCGACCTGATATGGTGAGACCAGAGGATCTGCTCCCCGTACCAGGGGTGCAGATGCTCCTGCCAGGTGATGGGCTGCGGCTCACACCGGTTGCCTGGGTCTTTTGTGATTGGGGTGCCGGGCATGGCATAAGGGAGGAGGGGGTATTGCCCAGGTTAGATGCTGAGGTCCGCCTTGACAATGACCTGGGACATATTACATGTGTGTTTACGGCAGAACTGGCTCTTGTTGCAACGATTACAAGGAGCCAGCGATCAGGAGTTGCACCTGAAGGATCCGCCGTCCCCCTGCATTTGGGACCAACAGTTCTAAGGGTCTCTGCGGAGACCAGACAGGTAAGCCAGACTGAGTCATGACAGTATACTGACTTACCTTGCCCTTTACATGTTCCTGGGTTCCCTGGCTTTGAGACTAAGTGTGGGGGGCCAGAATTAGGGACACAGTTTAGGGGTGCGGTGCGGTCTGAGCCCAGAGAGGAGCGCACGAGGCTCCAGGTGTCTGAGTCTGACTCGGCCAGTGGGTCAGACCGGGACTCCTGGCATCGCGGGCTCTTGTGTGCAGAGCTGGGGTCTACCAGTTTAGATAGGGTTTGGACTGGTAGAAGACAGCTAGGGGTACAGAGGGAGTGTAGGCAACCGTTGTTACACGGGGTCCATTTCATACCACTAGCAGAGCATCAGGGGGCCACTCGCAAGAAAGCTCAGCTGTTGCAGCCTTGCTGCGGGCATCAGGGGCTGTGGCAGAGTTGTGCCACGCCAGGGATGCCTGGCAGCAGGTAGGGAAGGTGGGTGATCATGCAAGGCCAGCCCTGAACCCGTTACAGGTATTAGGGGAACCTTACCAAGGGGTAGCTATAGACATAGTGGGACCCCTCATGATCCACAGTTGGTCTGGCCAGTGTTACATGCTCATGGGGGTATATTTGTCTACCCAGGATCCTGAGGCTGTGATGCTTGCCACCATCAATGCGAGGGCAGGGGCAGAAGCATTGTTAGAGATTTTTCCTAGAGTAGGTTGCCCTAGTGAGATTCTAACTGATCAAGGGTCACACTTCAGGCATGAATTGTTACAGGGTCTCTGGGGTGTGTGCGGGGTAAAGCACCAGCACACCATCCCTTATTACCCCCAGGCAAACGGTTTATGTGAGAGGTTCAACGGGACCCTGAAGCAGTTGCTTCCGGCAGGTATAGGGATTGAAGGAACAGAGTGGGAGATTCACTTACAGCACTTGCTGTTTGCATACCGAGAGGTACTGCCAGAATCTACCAGGGTCTCTCTCTTCAAGCTGCTACTGTATATGGCCGCAGGGTCTGGGAACCTCCTGACTTACTCTGTGAGGGGTGGAAGGGGAACATTACCCAGACTGATGCATCTGTGCGACACTCTGTGGCAGCTCTCAGAGACCAGTTAGAAATGCTTATGGGGTTGGCACAGGCTGATCTCAGGGAGATTCAGACCAAGCAGCAGACTTGGAGTGATTACAATGCCCCTAGCAGCTCATTCATTCCAGGTCAGCAAGGACTTGTTCTGCAGCCCACTCCGCAGAACAAATTAAAGGCTGTCTGGTCTGGACCGTACCCGGTTTTCAGGAAAATGAATGAGTACACCTATGGTGTACAGGAAGATGGTGAGACAGAGAGAAATAGGGCTTATCATGTTAACATGTGTAAGGAGTATTTCCAGCAGAGTGTGGCATCAGTGCTGGCTATTTGTAGCACACTGATGGGGGACCTGGCAAGCAATGCTCTGCCTGACCTCCCAGGGGAATCTAGGCAGTGGGGCACAGGGGAGCGGGTAGGAATAGGGTCCCAGCTCAGTGCACAGCAGCGTGTGCAAGTCAAGGCTATGTTAGAGCAGCATAGGGTTCTGTTCCTGGGTAAGCTTGACAGAACACATATCCCAGATCATCCAGTGGAGACTGGTGATCAGAGACTTCTGCGTAAGCATGCCTATATGGTATCAGCAGAGGTAAAAGGGAGTATAGAGAGGGAAGTGAAAGAGATGCTGGCCCTAGGGGTAATTGTACCATCTCAGAGCCCTTGGGCTTGTCTGGTAGTCCTGATTCCTGAGAAGGGTGCAGTGCTGCAGAGGATCTGGGAGGCAGGGCTGACACTGAAGCCTACAAAGTGTGTAGGGGGTATGGCAGAGGTACTGTATCTGGGGCACAGAGTGGGTTGAGGGCACGCAAAGCCAGAACCAGAAGGGGGGAAGGCAATAGGGCAGGATATAGGGGTTGCAGACACTGCAGGGTACTACACGAAGGTTGTTCCCAAGTACAGCGCCGTGGCCAAACCCTTGACTGACTTGACCCAAAAGCGACTCTCAGTTCTGGTAGCATTGGTCTACTGCCTGTGGCACAGCATGTCAGGCACTGGAGGCAACGCTGGCTAGTGCACCCATGCTGGCTGCACCCGCCTACAGCACAATGTTCCTGATACAGACCAATGCCTCTGACTATGTTCTCGGTGCTGTACTCCATCAGAGGGGCAAGTTGCTATGCTGGACTCTTGCATTGCAGGAGTGTGACTTCACCATCCAGTATAAGGAAGGCAGTGCGCATGGCAATGCCGATGGACTTTCCCGCCAGGACAATCCTCACGAACTAATATACTCAAGACACAGGCCAGTTAAACCGCCAGACGAGGCGATTATAACACAGCCTGCAATTGAGTAGGGGAGGTGTGGCGGTGAAGAGGTTAACTGGGCTTGTAATAAAGTTCAGGCCCACTTGGTTAACCCTGACCCGTGTGTTAGGGTCTTTGAGTGTCAGCTCTGGGACCCAGATGTCAAAAATGTATTACTGCAACTGTATACTGATTTTGCGACATTAAAGAATGATGTGATTTTATTTCCTCTACGGGGATGCTGGGATCGGGAGATTTCTAAGCTGTAAGTTTCAGGGTGGGTTTGGCGGAGAAAGTCTTTGCAGAATGCGGCTATGTAGCGGGGTTCCGGGTTATGGGATACCCCAACAGTTGTATACGGAGATTGAGTGATATCCTCTGATACTGCTAAGCGCATTACTCCGCCACCCTTGTACCCTGAAAACGCTCTTACGACTCACTGCCAGAGTCCCTGCTGCAGCATCTTCCAGACAAGGTAAATGGGTATGAAGGGGTTAAAAGATATATGCAGATATACACAGAGTCCTTAGTATAGCATGGGACTCCCCAGTATAGCAGAGGTACCCCCATACTGTACATGCCCAGGTATCGTGAGCCTAGAGTAGGGGTTCAGGAAGATGCTCACAATAAGGTTATGAAGCTGAGCAGATTTGCAGTGTTTAAAAGTATATTTCTAATGTGTGCCAGGAATGAGGCTAGTGATTTGTAGAGGAATATTTACACTCACTCCATGCATGACACCAGAATAGGAACTCTCAACTTTTTGCATGCAGCAGACAGGACACCACATCTTTTATAAAACGGGAATAGTTTAATATGTATAGATATTGCTGATCTGTATATGAGCTGAGGGCTTTCTAAGTTATAGACTCTGGAAGGCACAAATGGTTACCAAGCTCGGCTCTGGTGTGTCTGTCCAGGGGCCATACTTGAAAGGGCTCAGAGATGCCTAGGTGTGAGGCCATATGGACCCTGCCATTATTATAGAGCAGCCATATCCTGGCATGAAACAAGGCAACCTAACACCCTTTGCTAAACAGCCAGCCGCTGTGGAGCTGGGGGGCGAAGGGGCAGATGGGGCTATTTCACCTGCCCGGGGAAAAGGCTCAGGGGTGGGAAACCCTGTATGAGTGTTTTAGATTGGTCGTTATGCGGTTGCTAAGGTTTTTTGATTGGGCTGCAGGTTTTCTGGGACCTGGACACCAGAGGTTTGAAAAGCTCTGACAGAGGTCAGATTCTTCAGTTCTAAGTGTTCTAAGAGTTCCATCAGTTCCATCATGTGTGATTCACCTGAGATTCAGTCCCATTGGAGAAGTGGCCTGGAATATTTTGCTGGGTGTTTGCAATTAGGAAAGATTAGTTTTGTTATCCCAGTTTTCCAAAGTAAGTGTGTCTTTTTACTGTATTGTTGTATAACATTGTTGTGTGCGTTCATTAGGTGAATAAACGCAATTAATTTTTATCTCTCTGCTTGCTCAATCAATGATCCCGGTAATTAAAAGTGGTAATAAGCTGGTCTTACCGTGACAGTCGCTGCTCCTGTATCCTTGATGTGTATTGCACTTTTTGATTGGGTTATTAGTTAGTATTTATACTTATTTAGGTTCCCTTTGTACTCTTTAGTTTTTAATGATATATAAATATATTTTGCGTTCTTAATTGAAATCTTACATAATTATAAAACGTTATGACCAGGATTTATCATGCCTCATTGCGGTATATTGCATCCTAATCCTGCTGTAATGGCGTTCATGTCAATGGCAGTTACTGCTAGATCAGGGTGAGATGACTAAATGTATTAAGCAGTCTTCTGCTATAGGGCACCTTCTGGTGCTGGAAGACACTTTACAACCCATTCAAGTAAATGGGCTGGAAAATGTCTTCCAACACCGTACAGCATATGGCTTAGTATACAAGGACATATGTGCATTGGGCCAACAATGGATACAAGTCCATTATGTAGTCTCCTCATAGACTCCTTACTACAAACATCCACTTATGGGGAATGACAGTTGTCCATTCCTCAGAATAGGAATGCACAACATTCCTTCCATGACTATTGGCTCGTGATAGACTTAAAGCAGCAGTCAAAGCTGCGGTTTTTTATTTTATTTTCCTTTGTAACCCCCCGTGTCTGCTATCAGCACAGGACTTGGCCCCTTTAAGAATTACATTCCACTGGAGCACATGTCTGTGCTTAGACAGTGGAATGACAGTTGGAAAGGAATTGCTGAGGGGACTGATGTGGCAGTTTGTTTTGATATGGTGAGTCTGCTGCAGAACACTGATCAAAGGCCTGACTGATCCATGGAGTGAGGAGACTGGTGGATTTTGCTGGCCAGTACAAAGTACGGTGATACCTCAGGGAGCACTGCAACAGCTAAGAGGAGCAATATCATGATTTAACAGCCAGAGGAAAGGAGATCCCCCTACATTGGAACACAGGTTATGTTTTCAAATTAACTGTAAGAAGCAGCAGCCGGCATCTGTTTGAATCCAGAGCTCCAGCAAAAGGTTATTGTACAAATAACTTGTCTGATCAACAGGGTATGTGAACTAATATGCAGTGACTGTAAAATATATAAAGACAGAAGCGCAGTGTTAGTGATTTGTTTTAGTAGGATTGCAGAAATAGTGTGGTTATGTGGTAGCCCTGTGTATGTATCCCTGTTCAAAATGATAGATAAAGTAATATAAAGTTTGTTATTCCTTACAGTTTTGTTGTGTCTAATTACTCCTGCTTCCCACTCTGTGTACCACCTACTATAACAGTTAAACCCCAAGTTACAGGACTCAGGCCCTCACCTCAGTGATGTAAAGTAAAGAGGGTTTATACCTTTAATATGTCCCTCAATACAATATGCACCATGATCAGTAATTAGCTAAATTGCTGATCGCTCTGTTCTCCTGTGATCGATTGGCGAAGATTCGGCTCGGGGGTTCACTAAACTAATGCATCTTTGGTTCTCTTCTGCTGCACTGACAATGTTTTGTGGGTAAGATCATGTGACCAGGCAGTCACAAGATATAAATGAGCTAGTACACTGCTAGAGTGAGGGCAGGGCTCAAAAATGGGTATGCCAGGGCCTGTTTCAAAAGAGGAAGGGGATGTGACTTTGTTAATGGTTGCTATAGAAAAAAGGCTCGCTATATTACAATACATTCAAAATGTCATTCAGAGTTGTTGTTTTTTTTTTTTTTTAAATTACAAGTATTTTATCCTAGTACAGAACTTATTTATTAAAAAAAAACAAAAAACAAAAAAGCACACACCCCACACATATTGCTTAGTCTGCAGCTTTAAGGAAGGTTGTAATCCGTTTCAGATCTAGCTTGACTGTCTGAGTGTGAATCTCATTGTTCCACAGTTTTAAATCAACAAAAATAATGATTGCCATTGAAGTGGTATGTGGCTGTTTAGTATTGGATCTCCTTAATATTATTTTGTTTGTATTTATGATGTGCATTTTTTGAAACAATGGATAATTATATGATTTCCTATTACAACAAGAACAGATGGAAAGTGCTGTCTTTAAAAGGTTTATAGAAAACATATGTCTGTCACACAGATTTCAATTCAACATATTAATTCCACCCTCATTCATTTGTTTAAATGAAGACTCACATTTCATGATGTAAATCTCTCTTTTTTTTATTTTTTATTATCTGACATATGTCTCCTTTGCTCTTTCAGCTGACAGTTGTGTAGATGTTCTTGCTGTTGCCTCGGGGTCATCCAAGTTGTTACATTTAATGGTTGGACATTTTGTAAGCAGATTTTTCTCAGTAGAAAATATGTATTTATTTACTTGCAGATGTATTAAGATTTTCTGTCTCTGTGATCATGAACGTGTATGAGAGCCGGAATGCGGCCGGGGCTCAATCGCAGCCCAGAAATCAGAAATCCTGCCAGGATTAACTCAGTGGGGGTCCCTGCTTCTGAATGGGACCCTTTCAATGTTAATCCTACTGAGTGAGCAACGAGTATGTAACAGCTGCTCAGAGAATTCCCAGAGAGAAGCAATCTCTCTCTGTGTCTCCTGGAGTAGCTCTTACAGAAATCCAACCTTCTTTTTTTTAATTTAGATTTTTCTATACAGGATTGAAGCAGGGGGTCTTCAGAGCTAAACCCCAATTAATTTCAGTTCTGCTTCTGGAAATAGAGAACTCCATATGGGGTTCTGTTAACTACTCTGGTTAAGGTTTAAACCCGGCGCTGTCTAGGAGCTTTCCATTGATTCTGTTTTCTCCCTCCCTACAGGTACCTCTCAGCTCCCGATCCAGACCCCTAATCCACAGCAGCATCATCATCATGGACAAGCCCAGCAGAACCCAGCCTCTGGCATCGGACCACAGGAACTCCCGCCCGGCAGCCCCATGAAAGCAGTGGCCAGAGCATCAGCCCTCTCCCAGCCCTGGTCTCAGTTGCAGACAGAGAGAAGAAGCCTGGTAGGCTAGCTCCGCCCCCAGCCTTGGTATGGTGCGTGCACTCTCCATCCGGCTTCTCTGGCTGTGCAGAGCAGGAAAGTGCAGGCTGCTCTCCCCCCTCATAGCAGAATGGAACCCCCCTCCCCCTGCTGCCTTGGTGCCCTCTCCCCCCTTCTGCCCTGGTGCCCTCTCCCCCTGCTGCCCTGTTAACCTCTCCTGCTGCACAGAGCATCCCCCCCAAGCTGCCCACACCATCCTCTCTCCTGCTGACCAGACCCACCCCCTATGGCTGGACTGAGCCTCCACTCACTGTCCACCATTCCACCCATAATGCCCCAGTGCATTATGACCCCCATGCGCCTTACACCCACACGCCGTACACCAACGCATCTTCCTAACCCCCTCATAGGCACCCGCCCATTACACGCACTACGCCCTTGTGCCTTGCGTGCCTTTCCCATATGCACCTGCGCTACAAGCACCCGCCCCTGCGCCATACACACCACCACCTCACACACCCGCTCCAGCGCCTTATGCACCCACGTCTGATGCACCCGCCCCTGCACCATACGTGCCTGCGCCTCATGCACCCGCCCCTGCACCTGGTGCACCCGTGCCAGCCTGGAATCCATCAACAGCAGCCCCACTGCCACTGGCTACGGGATGGCCCCGTTCACTCCCATTGTTCTGGGCACCCCCCCGGCAGATGCGCCAGTACAAAGGGCGCTGGGAAGTTTGTCAATCCAGGGAGCAGCAACACGAGCCATGCAGCGAGCAAAAGATCCAGGACCGGTCATCCAGGTGTCCAAGCCGCAGGATCAGGTGAGCATGATACTGCTGTGTTGGAAAATGATGATGATGAGGATGATGTTGATGTTGATATTAGTGATGTGGGGTCAGTTAGGCCAGGGTCGGACTGTGAGTCCCAAGGGTCAGATAGTGACTATAGTGAGAGCGCAAGGGTGAGCACCGAGGCAGACAGCGATGAGATCCCAAGTGTAAAGCGCATAAGGAAGCAGGTAGTGCGTTGAGCAAGGCTGCAAAGCGGAGAAGGATAGATAAGGCAAAGTGCGTAAGTACAAGGGGGTGGTTTCTGCCCACAGTGGGGAGGATTTGTTCGTGGTTGAGAATAGCTCCCTGTACACACACCTTCCCAGGAGATCCCAGAGAGACATAGGTAACAGGAAGTGTATGGATATGTTTAAGCTGTCTGTAATGGGGCGAGCAGAGAGGAAGCACGTGCGGGAGGCGGGCGAGAAAGTGCAGGTGGTGAGGAGTAATGCGAACTGGGTTTCACTGTTTTCGGGGACTGTTTCCTTTCAATGTATCCAAAGCAATTGCATAATGTGATGAAGTAACTGAATGTGATACAGACCATACATGATAAACACGGGGGGTCAGCGTGGCAAAATTATGATGAGCAGTAAAGGCAGAGATGGCAGGGGGATACACGATTGAGTCTGTGGAAGATGGACATAGAATTGTGGATGAATGTAGTGGGACAGGGGAAGCAGAGGGGTAATGAACCCTTTCCCAAGGGGCCGCTGGGTGGTAGGCCCGGGAGTTATTCAGCAAGCAGGGGCAACAAAGGGGAGTGTTGGGCGTTTACGATAAATACTGCATGGTGGGGAGGGTTGCAAGTTTAGGCACGTGTGTAGCCAGTGCGGGGGTAACCACCCCGTCAAGAAGTGCTTCAAAGTCCTGGGCAACTGCAACCAGGGGAGAGGAGGGAATGCCCCTAAGAAAGGCCCCTAACACTGGTCAGCCTTAGCGGTTTGAACCATTATTTGAGGGAGTACCCCGACCTGGAGTGGGCAAGGTTCCTGGAGGAGGGGTTTAGAGGGGAGTTTCACATACCACGACCGGGAGAGGGCAAGGTTCCTGGAGGAGGGGTTTAGAGGGGAGTTTCACATACCAGTGGGGGGGGGGGTTACAAGCTTGGGGAGTTAGCTGAAATTTGAAATCTGCTACAACACACAAACACATAGTTAAAGAAAAAATAGAGAAGGAGATAAAATTGGGACGTATGGTGGTCCCCTTCACGTTCCCCCCTATCACCCAGCTAATTATTTCCCCTGTGGGTGTGATGCCAAAAAAGGATCACGGTAAATTCAAGCTAATACAACACCTGTTATACCCAAGGGGGGAGGGCGTTTGTAAATAATGCCATAGTCCCTGAGCTATGCCGGGTACAATGGCTATCATTCGACACCGCCATAGGGATAATTAAGACATATGGGGAGGGAGCACTATTTGCTAAAATTGACAGAGAATGTTACCTTTGGCCCCGAGCAGCTTCGGATTCACAGGGTGCAAATTTGAGTGTGCGTATTATATTGATAGATGTCTCCCCATGGGTTGCATTATTTGATGCGCCTACTTTGAGGCTTTTAGTACTTTCCTACACTGGTGCATAGTCAGTAAGACGGGGACTAGCACAGTTGAGCCCTATCTGGATGACTTTCTGCTGGTGGGTTCCCTGCTGTGCAACAGGTTGCTGAAGAGTACTAAGGGGATCATGAGTGAGTTGGGGCTTTCCCATAGCCAAAGAGAAAGCGGAGGGCCCAACAGAGATACTGTCATTCCTCGGTATACAGTAGAGATTGACACTCTGGCAAGGGAATCACGCTTACTCGCAGGGCGGAGGTGGGGCTAACTAAGAACATGGATTTCCTGGAGTTGTTCCCCATTATAGTAGCAGTAGAGTTATGGGCCATAGAATTAGCAAACAAACACATAATATTCTGGTCGGACAATTTGGGGGTGGTGGTGGCAGTGAACGGCCTATCAGCAACGTCACCACCAGTGATAAGATTATTGCGCAGGCTGGTCCTGCAGTGCATGCAGGGGAATATAACTTTAAGGCAAAGCATATCCCTGGAAGCTTAATATAATTGCAGACGCACTATCTCGCTTTAATTGGCCGGCATTTAGGCGGGCAGCCCCAGGCGCGCAGGAAAGAGGTTTTACCTGCCCAAATTATCTGTATCAGTTAGGGCAGAGGGAGAATGGATTTAGTGTAGCAATCTCTAGCCCCACGCACGTGGAAGACATATAACAACGCATGGCGGCAATGGTGCAGTTTCAGGAAGGCTTCCAAGGGGAGCAGTAAGGTTAGCAGAACACATCAGCTAATCAAATTTCTACCTGCCCAGAAACAGGCAGGCATATCTAGGGCTAAGGCCGGCTGTACACAAGCAGGTATTGCATTTTTCCTGAAGTTGGGGGGGGCAGACAGACATCACCAAGGACTTTCTCTTCAGGCAAATACTGATTGGTTGGGGCAGAGGAGAACACAAACAGGGGGATAAGAGGGAGCCGGTAACGGTAGAGAGGTTGCAGAGCTTGAATAAGGTGGCAGAGACAGTATGTGTCACGGTAGCCCAGGTCTTACCAACACATTTATACCGGGATTCTGGATTGAGCACAACAAGGAGGGCAAAATAAATTGTAATGTATTTCTTTTCAGACAAACACACATCTTCACAATTACACTGAATAAACAATTACTGGGATGGGGAAACAAAATCAAATGTCCACAGAATGAAACAAAGTCTCTGGGCACCCCTGCATGCATGCAAGTGGGTGCGCGATTTGAGCCGTGCGACAATCCTTGGCTAGGGGCGCAATTTGCCACCCTTATATCTCCGCCGAAAGGAATAGTTTCGTAAAGTCCTTACAGGATTCGTTCGGGAATTCCCAGCTCAAACGAATTCTGGAAGAGGGGTGCAAATCTTCGTTATGATGTAGTTAACCCCTCACACTCCGGAACCGCTGACGCTGGAACTTGGATGTTTCTTGGTTGAATCAAAAGTTATAACACAAACGGAACATGATGTTTTAATAAAGTGTGTTGAAGCTGCAGATTTTAAATGTAAGGCAGGATGTATTCTGTAAGGCCGAGGAGGTATTCCTCAGACATATAGCTGTGATATGGGTGAATGAGATGGGGGTATTTTCATGCCTGGGCTTCAAAGGGGTCTCACAGATTTAGCACCCCTCAGTCTAGAGAAGTCAGGGATGAAAAGACCCAGAGACCCATAATGTATACACGGACGGCATTCTGAGGTATAACAGATGCCAGGCTATTGGCACCTCTGGGTCAAAAATCAGACTCAGCGGCACCAAGGTATGGGTGTATCCCAGGTATGCTAAGTGGCATGGGTGTCAACCTGACCCATGCGCTCTGCCCACCGGACAGCCTTTTTGGGCCGGTGTTATGAACTGTGGGCAACCTGGCTATTGGTGGGTTAAATTGTTCCCACAAGGAGATTGGATCCACATGTTAAAGATGGTGCTTGCCAGTCTATAAACGTGGCTCCCGAGGTATCCCCAGTGTGATTCCTGAATTTTGATCCATGATGTAAAGACGCAAGACTTTGTTCCAGCACAGCAGCAACCGGTCCCAGAGAGAAAGGGTTAATAACAGCGTAACCAAGGATTTGCCCCAAACTTCGGAATTCATTAGCCCTGGTTACTCTGGAATGGATTCTTCGGAATTTTAACGAAATTCCTTGAGGTGGCTGAGATATTAGATCGGAAAATTGTGATCTGGCCACGGGACCTTTAAACCAAGACTGCATTTCTTGCACTTGCAAGCAAAGGACAATTTATTTCGTTCCAAGGATAATTTATTTTGTTACCTTATCCCAGTAAGTGTTGTTTTAAGTGTATTCTGCAGATGACGTGTGTTTGTCTATCAATGAAATAAATCACAATTTATTTTGCAACTTGTTCTGTTCAATCGAGTACCCAGTAATATAAATGTGTTGGTAAAAGTTGGTATCCATCGTGACACTGTACCTGTACTTACCTTACTGCAGTATAGTACAGTACCTTACTACAGGGGGGCGCAAACTTTTTTCCCTGCGCCCCCCTGACGGCTGTCCCCTCGCTCCCGCGCCCCCCCCCCCACCCCAACTTACCCACACTCCGGTGTAATGACGTCACGTTGCCATAGCAACGTGACGTCACATGACCTCGCAGCATCATTTTGACGCCGCGTTGCCATGGCGCCGCAGGGAGGAAGCCGCCGGAGCCACGGTAAGTTAGGTTTACAGAGGCCCTGCAGCTCCCCCGGCACTTAATTTAAGTGCCTTCGGGAAGCGCGCGGGGCCTCTGTAAACCCCGCGCCCCCCGTCGGCACTGTCGCGCCCACCCTGGGGGTCGCGCCCCACAGTTTGCGCACCGCTGCCTTACTACATTCCGGTGGCCTGCCCATATGCTGTAAAAGAACGGGCAACACGCTAGCTATATGATCTATATATGTATTGCATCTTTGTATGGTGAGTATGTTCCAGAAACTCATTATTCCTTTTTTCCAATTCATCCTTTTTGGACGGTTTCACATTTTTTCTGATATGATTCTTCATCTGATGCCATACAGCACCAATTCTAGCTTTTAAATAACTGGTGGCAGCGTGTGGGATACTGATTGAACCTATATTGCAGTTTCCTGCGGGGCTCTGTAATATAGTGAGGACCTCATAACTTGCGAGCACCTCAGACAAGTAGCAACTGACACACATTCCTAAAGAGCACGAGAGACTTCCCTGTTCCCTTCACCCATACACCGAAGACACCATGAGTGATCGCTCAGGAAGGTTCAGGTCGTGGACCAGAGAGAAAGTCGTGGAGAGATGTGCGGGGTATGGCTTACCGACAGATGGGCAGTCGAAGGCACAATTGGAGGAGGATTTGGAGAATCATGAAGACCGCAGGGTCCTACCAGAGGGGCAAGTCCCCTTAGCTGCTGTGGCGGTGGGCGCTATCCAGCCCGGAGTGCAGGAGGTCCCTCCAGCTCCGGGGCTGCAAGGACATGAGGAGATTGCTTGTGACCCCCCGGTCATGGATGGCTTGGCGCCAGGGGTTGCGGATGAGGTAGCATTTGCGGCTGCCGAGCGTGATGTCCCTGGGCTCACTGTACTTCTGGCTACATGGGGAACGGGTGTTAGCACTGTGGAGCGGGTACAGCTCCTGACAGCAGTGCTCAGAAGAACCCACAGCTCCTACCTTGAAAACGGAGAACAAGGTCTTTCCCGGGCGGATCATCACAGCTTCAGCAAGTTCGTGGATGGCACAGATGACCTTGATGCGTTCCTGAAAGACTTCGAGACGCAGTGTTCCCGGTTCCGTATTCCAAGAAGGGACTGGGTGGTCAGACTGAGACCACTGTTATCTGGAAAAGCCAAATGGACTGTGATGGGTATTCCATGCGTGGAACCTGATGACTACGGTCATGTGAAAAGGAAGCTGCTAACCCAGTATGCCCTGACCCCAGAATCTTACAGGGGCAAGTTCCGGACGGGGGGGGGGGTTACTCCCCGGAGAATCATACAGCACCTTTGCCGGTAGGATGGCTTTGCACGGGACTCAGTGTGTGGAGGGGAATTGGGTTACAAAATTCCATACCCTGCTGGACTTATTCTTCCAAGTGCAGCTGCTGCAGCAGCTTCCCACGGACGTGAGGGCATGTGTCTATGACCATAAACCTCAGACTTATGACGATGTAGTGAAAATGGCAGATGAGTATGTGGCCAGCCAAGTTGCAATGAAGGACCTTGTAGCACCCGAAGGAGTGGGCCGTGCAGCCAAAGGCGCTAAGACTACCCCTCAGTGGACACACCAGCCTGCGGCAACAAACAATGCACCCAAGGCTGCAGAGTTCAAACATGAGAGGCGGTGTTACTCCTGCAATAAGGTTGGACATCTCAGGCCAGATTGTCTTGACCGGTGCAAGGGACCCCATCAGGGGCAATGCTCACCAGCTGCGAGGCCGGTCGCCCGTGTGCGACTGGCACACACAGAGGAGCCAAGTACAGCCGTGGAACCAGCCCACAGAGGGAAGCCCATCGGAGAGACTGCACTTGCAACTTCGGGACCAGCGGTGTACAGCGCAGGACATCAGTTTGCTCCAGTCGGGATGCAGCCCAACAATGTCCGGCAGAAGCATCTGTGGAAGGTGACCATCGGAGATTGGCAGGCGGATGGCTTGCTAGACTCTGGTGCCACCATGACTCTGGTTCGCCCTGATTTGGTGCGGCCAGAGGATTTGCTCCCGGGTACTGGGATGCAAGTGACCATGCGAGATGGAGGACCGCGGTCACTACAGGTTGCCCGGGTCTTTTTGGACTGGGGTGCCGGACGTGGCATGAGGGAGGTGGGGTTTTTTCCTGGGTTAGATGCCGATATCTTGCTGGGTAATGACCTAGGACACGTTGCCTGTGTTTTTACCACTGAGCTGGCCCCTGTTGCAGCGATCACCAGGAGCCAGTCAGCAAGGATCGCAGCAGAACCAGCCCTGTCCCCCTGCATTTGGGACCTACAGTTCCCGTAGTCTCTGCGGAGACCAGACAGGTAAGCCAGACTCAGTTGCTGACACTGACTTACTGTTCCCTGTACCTGTTACCCTCTCCCCCTGACTCAGATGTGACCGGGGGTGGCCAGAGTTAGGTGCCCAGTTTGGGGATGCGGTGCAATCTGATCCCAGCTTGGAGGGCATGAGACTGCGGGCGTCCGAGTCTAAGCCAAGCAAGGGGTCTGATTACTTCTTGTGGCACCACGGGCTCCTGTATAGAGAGCAAGGAGCCACCGGGTTAGATGAGGTATGGACGGGGAAGAGACAGCTAGTGGTACCCTGGGAGTATAGGCAGCAGTTGTTGCGGGAAGCCCACTCCATTCCACTAGCGGGGCATCAAGGGGTTGCTAGGACGCAAGCCCAGCTGTTGCAGCATTACTACTGGCCGAGGGCATTCAGTGAGGTGGAAGAGTTCTGCGATCCTGTGATGCCTGCCAGCGAGTAGGTAAGGCGGGTGACCGTGTGAAGGCACCCCTGAACCTGTTACCGGTAATAGGGGAACCCTTCCTGTGGGTAGCCATGGACCTTGTGGGACCTCTCATGGTACCCAGCTGGTAAGGGAAGCACTACATCCTCACAGTGGTGGATTTTGCCACCCGGTACCCTAAGGCGGTAGCGCTTGCCAGTAATGATGCTAGGGCAGTAGCTAAAGCTCTGTTTGCCATTTTTTCTAGGGTAGGCTTCCCTAGTGAGATCCTAACTGATCAGGGGTCGCAATTCATGAGTGAATTACACCAGTGTCTCTGGGATACGTGCGGGTTGAAGCACCAGCACACAACCCCTTACCACCCTCAAACCAACGGACTATGTGAGAGGTTCAATGGTACCCTGAAGCAGATGCTGAGAACATTTATAGAGGCAGAGGGAAAAGACTGGGAGATTCACCTGCAGCATTTGCTGTTTGCGTACCGAGAGGTGCCGCAAGAATCTACAGGCTTCTCTCCCTTTGAGCTGCTATATGGTCACAGAGTACGGGGACCTATTCCATGAGGGATGGGAAGGGGAGACTACCACTACTGATGCTTCTGTGCTTCCGTATGTGATAGATCTCAGAGACCGGTTAGAGATGCTCATGGGGTTGGCACAGGACAACCTTAGGGCTGCTCAGACCAAGCAGAAGACTTGGTATGATCCGAATGCCCGTAGCAAAGAGTTCATCCCTGGACAGCAGGTACTTGTTCTCAAGCCCATTCGGGAGAACAAATTAATGGCTGCCTGGTCGGGACCGTATCCGGTACTGCGAAAGATGAACGAGTGCAACTATTTTGTACAGGTAGATGCTGAGACCGGGAGAAATAAGACATATCACATCAACATTCTGAAGGAGTACATAGCACCGAGTGTGGCATTGGTGCTGGCCATTTTCAGCACATACGATAGGGGATCCGGCGAGCAATGCTCTGTCTGATCTCCTGGGGGAGACTAGGCAGGGAGGTACCATAGAGCAGGTGGAGATAGGGGCTCAGCTGAGTGTCAGGCAGAGAGCAGAAGCCAGGGCTATGCTAGAGAAGTATAGGGCTCTGTTTTCAGACAAGCCAGGGAAGACACACATTGCAGAACACCCAGTGCTGACAGGGGATCTGAGACCTCTGCATAAGCACGCTTATAGAGTGTCAGCAGAGGTGAAGGGCAGTATAGAGAGGGAGATAGAAGAGATGCTGGCCTTAGGGGTAATTGTACCATCCCAGAGCCCTTGGGCTTGTCCGGTAGTCCTGGTGCCTAAGAAGGACGGAACCACCCGGTTCTGTGTGGACTACCGGCAGCTCAATGCGGGCACGGTGTCAGATGCCTACCCCATGCCCCGCATGGATGAGTTGTTAGATGAACTCGCGGGGGCAAGGTATCTGATGACAATGGATCTCAGTAAAGGTTACTGGCAGATCCCTTTGACCCAGGAGGCTAGGGAGAAATCAGCCTTTATTACCCCAAGTGGCTATTATGAATTCTTAGTGATGCCATTTAGGATGAAACATGCACTGGCTACCTTTCAACGCCTGGTCAATCGCTTGCTGGAGGGTATGCAAGGGTTTGCAAGGGCATACTTGGACGACATTGCTGTCTATAGTAATTCATGGGACTCACACTTAGTGCATGTAGCTGCGGTGCTAGCCAGGATTAGGGAAGCTGGACTCATTTTGAAACCCACCAAGTGCTTAGTAGGGATGACAGAGGTATTGCACCTAGGGCACAGAGTGGGTGGCGGGCATCTTAAGCAGGAACCAGCTAAGGTGGAGCTATAGTGCAGTGGCCATTCCCAAAACCAAGAAGAACCATGGCTTTCTTAGGCACCTCAGGCTGCTACAGAAAGTTTGTCCCCCAGTATAACGCCATTGCCAAACCCCTGACTGACTTGACACAGAAGCCACAGTCTGTGCTGGTAGTGTGGTCTCCTGCCTGTGAGGTCTCCTTTCAGGCATTAAAGGCTGCACTAGCCAGCGCTCCCATTTTGGCTGCCCCAGACTATGCAAAGAAGTTCTTGGTGCAGACTGATGCCTCAGACTATGGCATTGGGGCTGTAATCAGCTGAGTGGGGGAGGAGGGCAGTGAACACCCAGTGGTTTATCTGAGCCGCAACCTGCTGCCCAGAGAGGTGGCATATGCCAGCATTGAGAAGGAGTGTCTGGCCATAGTGTGATCTATAAAGAAGTTACAGCCCTATTTTTATGGCAGACATTTCACTGTAATAACTGACCACAATCCTTTGAGTTGGTTACAGAGGGTGTCGGGGGAAAATGCTAAACTTTTGCGCTGGAGTCTTGCCTTACAGGAGTTTGACTTTACCATCCAGCACAAGAAGGGAAGTGAGCATGGGAATACTGATGGCCTTTCCCGCCAGGACAGCCCTCGGGACTTACTAACTTCAAGAGCTGGCAGGTCAGCCTAGCCACCGGAAAGGGTGGTCCGGGCAGTCCCTGCATCTTGAATGGGTGAGGTGTGACGGGGGGAGGATTAATCAGGCCTTAAATAAAGGTTATACCCGACTGATTAATCCTGACCCACAGTGGGAAGGAAGGGGTTAAACTGATTTGCTATGCATTACTGTGTTTGCCCTGTTCCAAATGTTTTTGTCCCCCATTTGCAAGCCATTCCCAAGCCATTAAAAGTCAAAATGCATTGCTTGCCATACCCTCTAACCGACACATGATGGCGTAGGATTGCCCAATACTAGCCCTGATTGGAAAAGCGTGGCAAAAGATAGAAGGGCTGTCTATGGGCTGTCCATTACTTGCGGTCAAGAAGCCGGCATTTCAATTAGAAAATGCTAACTCTAGAACGAAAGAACCAAGAAACCTGATTTTTGAGGTGCAAGTACAGTAAAACCCCACATGCACATACATATAAAAATTACAGTTATAACACAAACGGAACATGATGTTTTAATAAAATGTGTAGAAGCTGCAGATTTTAAATGTAAGACAGGATGTATTCTATAAGTCTGAGGAGGAATTCCTCGGATATCCTGCTGTGATATGGGTGAATGAGCTGGGGGTATTTTCATGCCTGGGCTTCAAAGGGGTCTCGCTGATTTAGCACCCCTCAGTCTAGAGAAGTGTCAGGGATGAAAAGACCCAGAGACCCATAATGTATACACGGCCGGCATTCTGAGGTATAACAGATGCCAGGCTATTGACACCTCTGGGTCAAAAATTGTACTCAGCGGCACCAAGGTATGAGTGTATCCCAGGTATGCTAAGTGGCATGGGTGATAACCTGACCCATGCGCTCTGCCCACCGGACAGCCTTTTTGGGCCAGTCTTATGAACTGTGGGCAACCTGGCTATTGGTGGGTTAAATTATTCCCACAAGGAGATTGGATCCACATGTTAAAGATAGCGTTGGCCAGTCTATAACCATGGCTCCCGAGGTATGTGATTCCTGAATTTTGATCCATGATGTAAAGACGCAAGACTTTGTTCCAGCACAGCGGCCACCGGTCCCGGAGAGAAGGGGTTAATAACAGCGTAACCAAGGATTTTTCCCAATCTTCGGAATTCATTAGCCCTTGTGACTCTGGAACGGATTCTAACAAATATTAATGAAATTCCTTGAGGTGGCTGAGATATTAGATCGGCAACTTGCAATCTGGCCACGGGACCTTTAAACCAAGACTGCATTTTTTGCACTTGAAAGCAAAGGACAATTTATTTCATTCCAGGACAATTTATTTTGTTCCCTTATCCCAGTAAGTGTTGTTTTAAATGTATTCTGCAGATGTCGTGTGTTTGTCTATCAAGGAAATAAATGACAATTTATTTTGCAACTTGTTCTGTTCAATCGAGTACCCAGTAATATAAATGT
>NC_134485.1:165804766-165864766 GCF_040206685.1 Ascaphus truei
TTGAGCCCCGCCCTCTCCCTAGCTGTCCACCAATTGTATCTACTGTAGTAACTGCTTAGTCAATGATATTGCAGGACTACATTTTCAATAATTGTGCAAGAATTTAATTAACTTAAATAACCCTGAGCAAAGCGATTGATTACAGGAGAATGGACCAATCTGCAGCTTACTGTAGCTAATCACTTATATGTGCATATTGTATTGATGCACATACTGTAATGTTTTTTTTTTTAAATCATATATTTTTTTTTTAAACGGCAGCTTGAACTGCAGCTTGAAACTTAATACTGAATAGAAAAGAAAAAAACAGTCTCCAGGGCACTCCTAAGCCAAACAGGGTTTAGTACTGTACATTATATTTACCTTCATTATAAACTTTACCAAATGGGTGGGGATGAGATGAGCCACCATTATAGTTGACAGGTGATAGCTGCCCTGCTACACCTGTAGTTGACAGCTGATGAAGCTTGGAAATCTTTTTGATACATGCAAGCTTGCTGGTACCTGTATGTGAAATCAGGCTCAGGCTGTAAATTTTGCAGGTATTCCGGCGGGAAGATTCAGCAAGGATTGCCGTTTACCAGGTTTTCACTGACGGTCGGACTGTTTTTGTAAGCCGCTGCTGGTGCCGTTGCTGGCGCTGTTACATTGCTGGATTGGGATTGACAAATTTTATATGGATTAAACCCGACCTTTCTCCTTTTGAAGTTGCCATGATCAATCATACTGTAAAAATCTGGGACCACACCACAATACCCTCTTATATCTCCGGCAGGAGGGGCAATGCGAAAAAAATACTGATCGCTACTTAAGGTTTTTCTTATCGAACGCTTCCACCCACGAACGTCAGGTGAAAATTTGTAAAAATCGTAGTTCGAAATAAAATATACATATATATCTTCTACAGTCGCCATGTTATCTGCTGCAGCATTAATTGCACAAAATATTACAAATGCATAACTACTGTCAGGATTTTTTTTATACATGTACGGTGAACACATGATGTCCAGTACAGTCAGCAATTGTGCAAGGATACTGTAGGAATGTAGAAAAAAGCACAGTTTTGAGTTTTATACGTTTTTATCATGAAGCTCCTACAATTGGTAATATCTTCAAGGTCGAATCACAATGGACGAATTGTGGTAGACTTTGGTTTTTATCTGGTTTTAAACACCTGCAAATTGACACAGTAGCACAGAACTGTACACATTACAATTAATTAATTTCTGCCACCTGGCGGATATGAGAAGAATTGCACCCAAAGAAATCCAAAAACATTAAATTAAAACAGATCAACTGCGGTAAACCGCGGGTGCCTGGCGGCGTGAAGGGGGCTTGAAGGCAGGAATGCGGAATGAATACCACGTGGAATATAGTAGAGCACACAAAAACAGATTCGTGATTTGTTCCCTGGATTTGTTCGAATAACGGCAGCTGCATCTGTAGCTCCTCAGTTAGCTTTACTTAGCCTGGAAGGACTTATTGCTTTATACCAACTATGGGAGGATCTCTCTGAGTTTCGTATTTAACTCATGTGTTTCAGCCTCTGGTATCTTGTACTGTTTTTCAACCTGCTAAGGCCTTTATGTGAACTCGATCCCCGCTGAAGCAGAATATCTAACAAGAATTTTTTTTCCAAGTGGTTCAAAACTACCCCTTCCTGAACCACAAATGGCTAGTTATGTCTGATCTTGGGGGCTATGTCTGGTATCTCCTTACCCCTTACCCCTTCTTTGTGACAAACTTGTCTATCCCTGAGCAGAAAACTTAAATGTATGGAGGCCTTTCGCTACCTTGTATTGACTCATTTCTGATTTATGGTATCTCTACTAAGCTTCTACTGTTTCCCTTATAGAGGTCGTGGGGGGTATCCCTATACCGGTAGTGAGTCCAAGGCCCCTGCATCAGAGCTCGGTGCGGCATCCACTCTCTCCTCCAGCCCCAAAGCCACACCCCGGCTCCTCCATCGCCCGTCTGCTTCCCCGGTACCAGGATCCAGTCAGACATCCGTCACTCTGGGATTCAGCGTGCCAAAATCTCCGCCATCTATCCCTGTATGGTGGGCCAACCTTGTTAGCGACTGCATCTCCTGCATGACAGGCCCCCTCCCCCGTTCCCACCGATCCCCACTGACCGATTTGTTTGTACTCACAATTGTTGTGGACTCACCCAGGATTGTGATACCCGATCGCCAGCGCCGTTCCGGATCTGTTGCCTCTCTTTCCCACTGAGGTAGCTCCGACTGAGAGAGCCCTGACTCCGCCCCCCCAACCTCCCTCGCGTTCCCCACATGCCACCCCCTTGCCTCTCTTGCTGGCCGTCTTCCTCCAATACTGCCGCCACCATCGCCTGGGCTGCTGGTGTGCTCTCCTCTTCTCTTGGGTCCTCCGAAGTCGCTCCGGTCCCCGCCGCTCTCCAGTTTGCCAGGATGGGGCTCCATTGATCCCCGCTTTCATCTAGGCCGTTCCTCTTCCCACCTTAAAATGGTCGTTGCTCCATGCACCGATGTGTTCAGGGTTGGTGATGCAACTGCTAACAGGTTAACTGGAACAAACTTGTGAAATGGGGTAGGACCCGTTTAAAGTGCTTAATTGGTATTTGAATAGTGTCAATTTGCAGGTTTATTTCTCCGATCTATCGCCTCTGCCCTCACTTCCCTCCATGCTGGATCGGCAGAGGACTCCTCCACAGGCAAGAGGTTAGTGAGGCTGTCAGAACTAGACTTTAATCCAAGTTTTCGGGGAAACGCTTCTCCACTTTCAAGGTGTTTCACTGTGTTAACAGACCCATTCTTTATTACCATGAGACCAAAGGGGAAGACCCAGTGGTATCAGGTCCCTCTGTCTCTTAGAACTTTGGTAATTGGGGATAGATTGTTCCTTTTTAATAGCGTAGTGGGAGATATGTCTTTATACAACATCAATTTGATCCCTTCAAACTCGATGGTGTTAGTAGCTCTTGTTATTTGACAAAGTGTCCTTTACCCGGAAGAAATGAAAACACATAATAATGTCTCTAGGGGGGTCCCTGGTTGAGGTTTAGCTCTCAGAGCTCTATGACAGTCCAATTATAGCTCTGATTCCAACCTGTCTGGAAGCATGTGTCAGCCATTTTGACACAAACTCCTTGGGGTTTGTGATGGCCTCCGGGACCCCCTTAGCCGTATATTATTCCGCCGATTCCTGTTCTGAGTCTTCCTGTTTATCACTCTGGTCAGATACTAGGGATTTTAGGTGAGCAGTTTCTTTGTCATTCCTTTGCAGGGCTCTGGCAGTGGAATCTAAGCGTTTCTCTATTGCATCAGTTCTATCTCCAATGTCCTTTCTGACTTCTGTCAGCTTTCTTGAAGAATGATTTTATCTTCCTGCAGAACTCTTTTAGATCAGATCGGGTTACCAGATGTTTGTCTTTTTTATCGCCTCTGTCCTCTGATCTCTCTCCATCTGATTTGGAGCCCTCTTGCGGTGTGGGCGCTCTGGAGTACCCCGCTTGCACCATATCACTTTTAGAGAAATAGTTTGTAAGTACGGAGGTAGCCTTCCTTGTTTTTGATCTAGTCGACATCCCTTAGGCTTCCGATGTCTGATTTTTATGTTGTCTTCTTTGTGTATATGTTTTTAACGTTGAATTATTGCTTTATTAGTGCCGTCGGGAATGGAGCTCTCTTTTCAAGCATCCTTTCCCTCGGCTGTCACACATGTGCCTCGAAAGTGCATACCTTTAGTTACAATAAACATATTTTTTTCTGTGTACTGGTATATACTTTTTTTTTTCACACGGGTGATGTTTCAGGATCTCTCTCTCCCCCTCGGCTCTGATTTTGTGCGCCATCACTGCTGGCTGCACTTCCGGATTTGTCACTTACATTCACTCCTGCAAGTACAGCCAGCAGTCATCTCATACAAAGGCAGACCTAAGTGGGCTCATCCAATCTGTCCTTGTTCTCTTAGCAGGAATTCTCACACAACGCAACCCTGGTTTTATGTAGTGTTCCTATACCATTTGTCCTTGTTCTCACTCGTTTAGCTAACATAGACTGACTCTTGCTGCCTTTCTGTCCTGGAGTATAATCCTGATCTGTGAAATCCATATCTGAGAAGTCAATATCTATGGATACTACATATATACTCTATCTTCTATACATCATTTGTCCCATTTATAGACTTTTCCTTTGGTATAATCCTGAGTATCTTGAATACATGTATTATGTTTGCAAAAAGGGAGGCGTTTAGACCTCTGTGGGTAAGCGATTGATAGGAACGGGAACCTTGTGGCGATTTATCTACTACTCGAAAAAAATGTAAGTGCTATGATTTACATTTTTATTCTATTTCCCACAAAAAGATGAATACAGGAGAAAGTGAAAGTACCATTGAATCAACTTTGGGAACGGGCCTGAAGATGGGGTTTATCCCCCAAAATTTTGACCCCCTTTTTTGATCCCTTCCTTTTTTTTTCCTATTTTGCTTTTGTCTTTAGTAGAGACCTTTTGAGACTCCTATCACTCGCTTAGCTGATAAGTATTTTTCTTTATCTGGCTTTATTCCTTAGATTTTTTTTCTACAATTGTGTTATCATCTTGTAGCCAGTATATACCACTGATATGTGACCTTGCACACATTTCTGTACATTTGTTCCAGTTAAGAATTTCCTCTTTTTTTTGCTCGCATCTCTAGCTTGTTTGACTTCTCTTTCTCTGTGAATATTTCTATTAGAGTGCTGGGAACTCTACATGTTTTTGCATGACATTTTGAGAGAATCAGGTTTCTGTTGCTCCTGTAGCACCTTGACTTTACCTAAGCATTGTTATTTCTCATTGGATAGTGCTCTTTGAACCACATACTTTGTGTGTATTACGTTTCCGTTCTATGATTGTACTCTGTCTGGTCTAATTTGAGTTTCACTCAAGTGTACCATTTCTGAAATGCCTCCAGACCATCAACATGTTTTAAATCATTAGTTGGGGATCTAATCTCCTATTGGATTATCTGAAGTATCAAAATATCATGTTCTATTAAAATTGTTTTAAGTTTAAATTAACATTTCTAAAAGGTCTTCTTGTGGTTCCTAAGGTAAATGGTTTCACATTTAAAAGAGGGAAAGGCCTTGAAAGGTAGCCCCCTAGGAATCATCTTGCTATGAATGTTGTTCTCAAAAGTAGACTTGTTCTACCAAGCGTTTCTGTCAGTCAGTAATCCTTTAATATATGTAGGTAACTGTTCCATAGAACCACTTTGCTCACCACCAATATCCCCCTTCTGAACATTCATTACAAATGAAAAGACAGACCCCACTTCCGTCCACCATCGTCCACAGGGTCTGCCTGTGTTGGCGTCCCGGGCCCCGTGAATGAGGGGGCTCGGCCGCCCACCCGCGGCCACTGCCGGGCCCCATTTCAGAAAAAAAAATTCTGAAAACAAAAAAAACAATGGCCACCAGCCAAGTGTTCCGTACATGTGTACTTGTAGCACTTTGACCTCCTTACCACGTGCCATGCGCAGGACTCGGGCTACAGGCAGGTGGTGGAAGCCACAGGCAGCTCCGCAGAGATTGCAACAGGAAGAGGCTGTCTGTGCTGCCTGGAGGAGAAGAGCAGGAGGAGGTGAGAGAGGCCCTACAGGAGTTGGTGAGGTGGGAGATGGGCCTTACAGGAGGTGGTGAGGGGGGAGAGGGGCCCTACAGAAGTTGGTGAGTGGGGAGAGTGGGCTTACACTACAGGAGTTGGTGAAGGGGGAGAGGGGTCTTACAGGAGTTGGTGAGGGGGGAGAGGGGCCCTACAGGATTTGGTGAGGGGGGGAGGGGCCTTACAGGAGTTGGTGATGGGGGAGAGGGGCCTTACAGGAGTTGGTGAAGGGGGAGAGGGGCCCTACAGGGGCCTTACAGGAGTTGGTGATTGGGGGAGAGGGGCCCTACAGGAGTTGGTGAGGGGGGAGAGGGGCCTTACAGGAATTGATAAGGGGGGAGAGGGGCCTTACAGGAGTTGGTGAGGGGGGAGAGGGGCCCTACAGGAGTTCGTGAGGGGGAGAGGGGCCCTACAGGAGTTGGTGAGGGTGGAGGAAGGGACCCTACAGGAGTTTGTGAGGGGGGAGGAAGGGACCCTACAGGAGTTGGTGAGGGGGGAGGAAGGGACCCTACAGGAGTTGGTGAGGGGGGAAGGAAGGGACCCTACAGGAGTTGGTGAGGGGGGAAGGAAGGGACCCTACAGGAGTTGGTGAGGGGGGAAGGAAGGGACACTACAGAAGTTGGTGAGGGGGGAGGAAGGGACCCTACAGGAGTTGGTGAGGAGGGGAGGAAGGGACCCTACAGGAGTTGGTGGGGGGAAGGAAGGGACCCTACAGGAGATGGTGAGAGGGGAAGGAAGGGACTCTGCAGGAGTTGGTGAGGGGGGGAGGAAGGGATCCTACAGGAGTTGGTGAGGGGGGAAGTAAGGTACCCTACAGGAGATGGTGAGGGGGGAAGGAAGGGACCCTACAGGAAATGGTGAGGGGAAGAAGGGACCCTACAGGAGTTGGTGAGAGGGGGAGGAAGGGACCCTACAGGAGTTGGTGAGGGGGGAGAAAGGGACCCTAAAGGAGTTGGTGAGGGGGGGAGAAAGGGACCCTAAAGGAGTTGGTGAGTGGGGAAGGAAGGGACCCTACTGGAGTTGGTGAGGGGGGAAGGAAGGGACCCTGCAGGAGTTGGTGAGGGGGGAGGAAGGGATCCTACAGGAGTTGGTGAGGGGGGAAGTAAGGGACCCTACAGGAGATGGTGAGGGGGGAAGGAATGGACCCTACAGGAGTTGGTGAGGGGAAGGAAGGGACCCTACAGGAGTTGGTGAGGGGCAAGAAGGGACCCTACAGGAGTTGGTGAGAGGGGGAGGAAGGGACCCTACAGGAGTTGGTGAGGGGGGGAGAAAGGGACCCTAAAGGAGTTGGTGAGGGGGGATGGAAGGGACCCTACAGGAATTGGTGAGGGGGGAAAGAAGAGACCCTACCGGAGTTGGTGAGGGGAAGGAAGGGACCCTACAGTAGTTGGTGAGAGGGGGAGGAAGGGACCCTACAGGAGTTGGTGAGGGGGGGAGAAAGGGACCCTAAAGGAGTTGGTGAGGGGGGAAGGAAGGGACCCTACAGGAGATGGTGAGTGGGGAAGGAAGGGACCCTAAAGGAGATGGTGAGGGGGGAAGGAAGGGACCCTACAGGAGTTGGTGAGGGGGGAAGGAAGGGACCCTACAGGAGTTGGTGAGGGGGGAAGGAAGGGACCCTACAGGAGTTGGTGAGGGGGGGAGGAAGGGACTCTACAGGAGTTGTTGAGGGGGGGAGGAAGGGACCCTACAGGAGTTGGTGATGGGCGTATGAAGGGACCCTACAGGTGTTGGGGAGAGGGGGAGGAAGGGACCCTACAGGAGTTGGTGAGGGGGGAAGGAAGGGACCCTTCAGGAGTTGGTGAGGGGAAGGAAGGGACCCTACAGGAGTTGGTGAGGGGGAAAGGGACCCTACAGGAGTTGGTGAAGGAGAAAAGGGGCCTTACAGGAGGAGGTGAGGGGAGGAAATGGGAAATTAAGGGTACAAAGCAAAGGGACTAGGAGAGGAGAAGGGAGTTGGGTGGGGAAAGAGGGAAGGAGACAGGAGGGAGCGATGACACAATTATTATTATTATTATTATTATTATTATTATTATTATGTGGGGAACTGGCTCTTATTATTACAAATGACCCGTAGTATTTATATCACCATTACTATTATTACTATGTATTAGTACCTGATTTATACAAGTATATTAAATATATAATATTATTGCTATTTGTAGTATTATCCATAACTATTATTAGTGTGGGGGTTTATACACGTCCACGGACAGAGGAACTTGTACAAATAAAGCTTTTATTTCATTAGTATTTTTATATGTATTTGGGGGCTTGGGCGTATTTTTATATGGGTTGGGGTATTTTTTATATGTATTGGGTAGGGTTGATTTTTTATATGTATTTTATTTTTATAATGGATTGGGCTCTTTTGTAGATGTATTGGGGTCTTTTTTTAGATGCCTTTGGGGTCTTTTTTTTTAATGTATTTTTTTAAAATAAGTATTGTGTGTGTACAGTATGTACGTCTGTGTATATAAATATATATGTAGGTGTATATATATATATATGTATGTATGTATGTATGTATGTATGTATGTATGTATGTATGTATGTATGGGGCGTTATATGTATTTCTTTTATATATGTATTGGGTAGGTGTATTTTTTAATGCATTTGGGGGGGTGGGGGAGGTTGTAAATATTTGGGGGTGGGGATTTTTTGTATGTATTTGGGGGTGGGAAGTTTTTTGGTATATATCTTGTGAGGGAATTGTGTGAGGGGGGAGGGAATGAGTGAGTGTGGGGTCATTCACTTGATGGAGGGAGAGGAGAGAGGGGGTGAGGAAAAGAGGTGAGTAAGAGTGAGATGCAGGGGAGTGAAATAAATGCGTGGCGGGAGAGTGAGAGGGAGAGAAATACATAGGAAGGAGAGAAATACATAGGAAGAGCGGGTGGCTCGTGAGGTGTGAAATGGGGGGGGCAGCGGGCAATACCGCCGACACGGGGTGACCCTGTTCAAAATGTTTGTCCTGGGCCCCACGATTTCTGTTGGCAGCCCTGTATACACCGGCATCTCTCCTCACAGCTGCTCCCGTCGGATCACCAAATGATGCGCACTGGCATGTGCACAGGAACTCCCAGCTGCAGCGTCTCGTGGGAGAGAGTGCACAGGAATAGCCACTCAGGGCAATCAAGGGTCTCAATGGAATGAGATCTCTCCCGCAGAAATGCAAAAAATAGTAGGCACACAACATGTTGCAAAGCTGTTTTACTATACTGTATGGACATACAGATTTGAACAAACAGATCAAGGGTTTTTCCTTGAACAATTCTACGCGTTTCATCCTATAGGGGCTTCATCAGGATTATTAGTGAATCACATAAAGAATTTTATATTTATACCCTTAGCTGTATAGTCATTGGTTAATTGACAGACTCGCCCTCCATTTCTGATTGGTGATTTTGTATCAATCACAATGGCTAGGGCTAAAGTACAATCAGGGGTAATAAGCTATTCATCTGTGTGTTTAAACAGAATTATAATTAACATTAAAAATACTTTAATAGGGAGGTTTCCGGTGACGTAATCCGGCATGGTGGTGTAGGAGAAGAACTCCGCGGACTCACCAGCATAATCACAATAATTAGCGATCTTCCACTCAAAACCTACCCACTCTTTTTGGATCCCCAGCAAGAACAACAGCAGGGGAATGTCCAAACAAATTAAAAAAAAACACAAACCAAGCGGTTACGAAGTATTTTTCGCCTCCTCAGAAGGGTCCCGAGGATCCGACAGAGACCCATGATGGCGCCGGAGCACGCGGCCCTCACGCAACACAGGGCAAGGGTGCACGGGCTAAAGAAGCTAACGCAGCAGAGGAACCCATAACGAGATCCTACCTTGAGGATCTCTTAGTGTCCATGCACACAAAAATACATGCATCTCTTCAGGCTGACCTTAAGTCGGCGATGACCAAATTTAAACAAGAGATCTCAGGACTTGCCGAGAGGACAGCTGGTTTAGAACGCAGATTGGAGTAGGCCCTCTCACATCAGACCGAGACGGAGGAAGAAATCTCCCGATAAGGAGAAGAAATAATTCACCTGAAAGACGGCCTGGAGGACCAGGAGAACCGGGACAGGCGAAAGAATCTGCGCATCCGCAATGTTCCCGAGGCGATTCTCCCTGGTCACCTCCGAACATACTTGGTCGATCTATTCACCTCGATCTGAGTACCATTGATGACAGAGACCTGGAGATTGACAGGGCCCATCGCGCCCTAGTTCCACGCTCAGAGGACCCCAACCGCAGGCACGACATAATCGTCAGGTTGCACAGTTACTGTATACAACCAAAGAAAGAATCATCGTGGCCTGCCGAGGGAAAGACACACTGACCTTCCAGAACGAGCCCCTCCAGATCTTTAATGATCTGTCAAGAATCACTATCAGCCGAAGATGGGAGATGAAGCCCCTAACCTAATTTCTCCGTGAGAATGAAGTGAAATAACGCTGGGGCTTCCCGTTCAAGCTAACAGCGAATAACGGAGGTAAATACCTGACATTAAGACGGCCCAAGGATATGGTCCCGTATGTTCGAGCCCTGGGCCTGACTCCACCATCCTCCTGTTTGTCTGACCCCCCGCCAGCATCCACGCAGACGGAGGAAGACGAGGGCAACAATACCCGGCCCCTGAGGAGAACTGCAGCGCACCGTCAGTCCAGGAACAAGTGAGGCCAGCCCTTGATCCCCTGTCTCTCGGATTGACCATTGTCCCATCCCCGAGTCCCTACGACTACCGCCGTTGTTCCCTGAGCAAGGGTCGACTAGACGCCAGCGGACGGCAGATACTCACATGGGCTCTACTTGTTGGAATCCCCCTGATCCCCGGCCTACTGAGATCCACAGATGTTTCACCACCACAGAGAGAAATTGCAGCACCAGACGATTTTATTACCAGGAAATCACCCCGCTGCTTACCTTCCCGACGTTTGGAGGGAGCTGAGAGTGGGGTGAGCGAAGTCGACAGACGGCTTGGGTTCTGAACCCTCCCAGCAAAGTTTTGCTCTCTGCAGCTTACTGACATGGAGCATCCGCCTGTTGACGGTTGAGGGAATAACTGGGTTGCGTAGTGTTGTGGGGGGGGTGAGATTTCCAGCTCTGAACCAAAGGACACCCAACCGTGAGTATCCCCCACCCAACCTACCTCAAGCCATTCTCCTTTCTGGGAACTGCTGCCTGACCGTGGACCCTCTTGTTCGTGTACACCTCTCGGCCGACATGGTCAGGGGACGCTTCACTGACCCCCATGAGGCTAGCTGTCCTCGGGGTTTACTGTAAATAAAAATACAGCCATCTGAGGGTGGTTCTTCTTCCCCCCTCCCCCCCCCCATGATCGGAGCAGAATTACGCAATCTTACCGCTGTCCCATTGAAAGTCCTACCCCCGTTAAGCGCCCAAAGTACTGTCTCTGACCCAAAGTACTCCTAGGGAAAACTTCTGTAGCTGTTCGCAATATAAGGAGCCACGGCCCATATGTTAAAAATGGGGTTAGGTATAGTTAGATCCATTCATCCCCTTCCCCTTCCCCTACTCTAGGAAGATGGTCAGCTCGTTCTGCTAACAAAGTTTGATGATATCAATCACTCGTTATGTGATAATCTGTTGATGAGTTCAATATCAAAAAGGCTCTCTGTTTCCCCATTATAATTAATATAAGCCATAAACAATACTGTGGACTGATGCCTGATAGACAATATCACCCCCCTCCTTCCCTCCTTCACACCCTTCTACACCCCCCCCCCACCAGGTTTATAGCTTCAATCACTAACCATATTATGTCCTGTTCTCATGCTCATTATTGATAATGGTATATATGCCTTTGTAAATCCGTGCCATCCTCATCCAGGCACAAAGTATTACACTAAATGTACTTGTGCATAACTCCCCCTCCCCCTCCCCCTCCCCCTCTTCTCCCCCCCTCCCACCCACCCCTTCCTTCCTCCCATCCCTCCCTTCCTCTCATCCCCTCCCCTCCTCCCCAAAGATTAATCATTCTAATCACTAGCTATATTATGACTGGTTCTTACGCTCATTATCGAATAAGTTATCTATGTCTCTGTAATGTTTGCTGATTATCAATCAGACACAGGGATCCGTGTTTTAATAAATGTGTTTGTGTATGCATTTCCCCTTCCCCCCTTCCCCCCTCCCCCCTCCCCCCTCCCCTCTCCCCCCCAAAGGTTAAGAGTTCCAATTACCAACTATATCGTGATTTCTTTTTACGCTCACTTTTGAAAATGTTCTCTCGGTCTCTGTTATGCGGGCCATCGTCCACTAGGCACGAGGACCCAGATTACTTTAAATGTATCTACTGTATGTGTGCATCTCCCAGCGAGGATAGGTCCCTTCCCTCAAACCGCCTGCACTCGGCATCCTCACAACAGACTGGGAAATAGTTTAAGGCTATTATTAAGGAATATTCCTTGATGGATATTTGGAGAATCCAACATCAGGACCAAAGTGACTACACTTTTTATTCTGCACCACACCAGACCTACTCTCGTATAGACTATTTCTTGGATTCCAAAATTATCCTCTAGGCCTCTCTAAATTCGGACATTGGTCCGATCACTTGGCCAGATGATGCCCCAATTACAATGACCCTTTCAGTTCCATTTGTAAAATCAAGCTCCTTTAACTGGAAGCTAAACGACTCACTACTGAATCACCCCGAAATAAAGAGAGAGATTTAAACAGCCCTCACAGAGTATTTTGCCCTTAAATTCGGTTCAGTCACATCTCTTGCAGTACTGTGGGAAGCCCATAAGGCAGCAATCAGAAGGAACTTTATCTCCATTGCATCTCACAGAAAGATAGTCAAGATGAAATTACTAAAATATTTAACAGACAAAATTATAAAGCTGGAACAGCAGCACAAAACCAACCCTTCTAAGAAAATCTACAAAACATTGACCACTGCCAGAAACGAGCTAAAACAGATCCAATTAGAAGATGTAGAAAAGGCCCTCAAGTGGACTAACCAGAAGTACTACGATAAGGGCAATAAGGCCAACAGACTTTTGGCTAGCAAGCTAAGGGGCATACATAAAAGCTTTCAGATCACAGCGATCAAGAGCAGGTCTGGTGAGATAATATATAACGGAAAAAAAATTGCGGAGGAATTTACCACATTTTATACTGCGTTATACAACTTAAAACCCAAGACGGAAACCCTAAGACACCAGCTTCCGAAACAATTAGGGATTATCTATCCAGCTGCCACCTACCGTCATTGATGGTGGAGGAAAATCTACTATGTAACACAAAAATAACACAAAAGGAGTTAGCGGACGCAATAAAGACACTAAAGATCTCCAAAGCCCCTGGCCCTGATGGCTTCTCCAATGCTTATTACAAACGTTTTTTCCCGACCCTGTCTATCCACTTGCTACGCCTATTCAACTCTTTTATGGAAGGCAACCCTATTCCACCATCAATGACCCAAGCTAACCTTGCTAATATCGACAAAGAAGGTAGAGATCCGCTGCAATGCGGGAGCTACTGACCCATCTCCATTTTAAATAACGACCACAAACTATACAGCAAAATTTTAGCAAATAGATTGAACCCTATTTTACCCAGATTAATAAACATTGATCAAGTGGGGTTTGTATCAGGTAGACAAGCCTCAGATAATACACGCAAGATTATAAACATAGTTGACCATGCCCATCTCCCAGGCACCAAAGCCGTTTTGTTAAGTTTAGACGCAGAGAAGGCATTCGATAGAATTGATTGGCTATTTCTTGATAAAACTATGCAGAAATTTGGTTTTAAAGATTTGTTTCTAGAGGGGGTCCGTGCACTCTACCACAGCCCCTCTGCGGTGGTTAAACTCCCAGGTGGGGCTGCAAAGAAATTTGAAATAAAAAATGGAACGAGACAGGGATGCCCTTTGTCCCCCCTTCTTTTCGCCTTGACAATCGAACCCTTGGCATCTAAAATACGAGACAATATAAATATTCAGGGCGTACTAATTGGAGAAAAAAACTACAAAATCTCACTATTTGCCGATGATATAATTCTAACATTGACGCATCCCAGATTTCTCTTCCCAACCTCCATAAAGAACTGTTTGATTTCGGCAAAATATCAGGCTACAAAATTAATAATGATAAATCAGAAGCCCTAAACCTAAACCTATCAGAGCCAGAGATACAACTATTAAAACTAAATTTCAATTACAGATGGAGCCCTTCATACATCAAATATCTGGGAGTAAATGTATCAAAGAACTACCACTCTCTGTACCAACATAATTATCCAACCTTTCTTGGGAAAATTAAAAAGGATCTGGATAAATGGGAAGGATACCAGATCTCTTGGACCGGGAGAATGATTTCGGTTAAGATAAATATACTCCCCAGATTATTATATTTTTTTCAAACTCTCCCGGTCCAGGTCCCTTGCTCTGAATTGAAAAACATCCAAAAAAATATTTAATTATATCTGGCAGGGAAAGAGACCCAGAGTCGCCAGATCAGTTCTAATGTCGCCAAGGGAAGATGGTGGCCTGGGAATCCCAGATGTCTCAAAATATTACCAGGCGGCCCAATTAAGACAGGCGGTTATGTGGAACTCAAATCCAGACCAGCACTGTTGGCTAGAAATTGAGTCTCAGTTCTCCAAAACGCCTTCTCTGCCAGCTTGTCTTTGGTGTATGGATAGAGGGGATATGACAGCGCATAAATTCGAACTAGGTGCGATGAGACACACACCTAGGAAGTCTGGCTAAAAGCTAAAAATAAATTTCAGTTCTCATCCTCCAGATCACAGCTCACTCCAATTTTCAACAATCCTAAGTTCCCCCCCGGATGAGCCAAAACTATTTTATCAATTTAAATCAAAGGGGATCAGAGCGGTCACTGACTTGTTGAGCGATGGAAGACTCCTGAGCTTCCAAGATCTATGCACCAAGTTCGACTCACCAGAATTGGAAACGTTAAAATACTGCACCGACACACTTTATTCGAGCAAATACCCGGTATGTACCTGGCAGATACCTGGAATGCGCCGCTCCTCACCTCTGACAAGCCCCGTTGCATTTGCCTTCCCAGCCTGGGTTCATGCCTGGCTGACTTGCGGCTGATCTGTTAAATGATAATGATTAGGATTTAATAGGCTGCAATGCTTCGCGTGTCTACCAGATGGCATAAATTCATGAATTGTAATGCAGTATATATATATGTACTGTGCAGTATTGCAGCCAGCGGGAATAAAATGCTTCAATCCCTGCCGGAAAATAAATCAATGCACTCGGGCAGAAAACAGTTACAAACCTCAATACACCCGGGTATACCCGAATTCGTGGGACTAGCCGAGCTCGAATAAAGTGTGTCGCCGGTGTATGTCCAATTTCGGCACTTTCTACAAAAAATGTCCCCAACGCTAAAATTTCCCCCTCTCACAAAGTTTGAGAAGTTGTGCCAGGTAGGCACACATCAAAAAGGTCTAATAACAAAAATATATGCTGGGATGGAGAACCCAGAGAACCACCTCCCCCCGCACATGATTATATACTCAAATGGGCAGCGGAATTGAATATGGTTATTGATAGAGAGGACTGGGAAGAAATATGGGACTCTGCATCAGGAACTTTCATATGTACCACAATCAAGGAAAATATATAAAAGATAATGTATCACTGGTATCTTACTCCAGCTAAATTAGAACAAATCTACCCACTGGCCTTTGATGTATGTTGGAGAGGCTGTGGACAAAGAGGGGACATGGCCCATATTTGGTGGCTATGTCCAGAAATTCAGAAATATTGTCTCACAATACAAACTTTAATAAAAGTGGTCACAGACCTCACAATTACCATTGATCCACTGACCTACCTACTGGGCAGACCAATAGAGGAAATTGACCGCCCAGTATTGAAATTAATCTCCTTCATTCTTACAGTGGCAAGATGCTCAGTGGCATCCTCTTGGAAGAGGGTGTCTCCCCCCATACAACAAAATGTAAAGAAAAGACTGAATGAGGTCATGTACTAGTTCAGCGTTTCCCAAACTTTTTTTTCCGTGGCCCGGTTATTTTTATTCTTCTCCTTCGTGACCCACTAAAAATTTTATCGCCTATACTGGCCTTTTTGTTGTTTTTTTAACCATTTATCCATTGTCAAATTAAACATAATCAAATAGAAAAGAAAAAGCATCGAAACGCACCGAGGTTAAAGAAATTTGTATTGACAAATACAATAAAAATGCAAGCAGTAAATTACATATAGAGAATATGAAGTCCAGTAAATGGAAAGATCACAGCTCCGTTTGCGTAACCAGTTGTACAAGGGTCTAGACTCGGTTCTTATGATAGTGAGTGTCCGTCCCGCGCACTGGGACACACTGACACCACAACGCGACTGCGTGACTTCAGGGTGTTGCATGTTCTCGCGATACCCGGATCCTACAGTCTCCCACGTCACCGCACCTCAGAATGTTTCCCAATGAAACTGACTGAATGTACTACTACGGAGCTTGAACTGGCAACCAGATCGCAAGTCGCGTGTCTCTCCCGGCGCCGCGCAGCCTCGCCATTGGTTGGGCTACTTTGCCGCGAACAACGAGACTCCGAAACGGCGCGGTGAGGCGCGGATGGAGCGTGTCGTTCGTCTCGATTAATTGAATTATTTATTCAATAGTCCCGATTCAACATTATTTACTCGTATTTTAGAATTTCGTGAAAAAACAAAAACCCAAAAACCAAACACCTAGGTTTTCGAGAGTTTTTTTAGGTGACCCGGCATTTTGCTTTCGTGGCCCGGTGCCGGGTCCCGACCCACAATCTGGGAAACGCTGTACTAGTATATGGAAAGGCTGAAGGCCTTCCTTAAACGTTCGACAGAAGGATTCTATAAAATTTGGGAGCCATGGCTGTCTCATTAGACTCGACCAAAATAAATTTTAATCGGTAAAGCGAACAAAGAAAGGAACCTGAGCCTGGATGAAGGAGCTCTGGCTCCGGTGCCCCACTCCCCCCGCATCTTCTCTCCTCCCCCCTCTCCTACTCTTTTTCTACTCTCTCTTCTTTTTCTGGTCACTATCCAACCCGAAAAAATCCTTTTTATATTAGGTTATATCTGTATTGCAATGTCTGTAAAACTTAACAATGCCTAATAAAAATGTTTGGAAAATAAATAATTTAATAATTAGCATATATTAAGCTAAAATACATGAAAAATCATCTTGTCACATTCTAAAAGGTTAAATAACGAATTGGATAATTAGATCCTAATTCAGCATAAATAAAAAGAATAAAAATAGAGTGAGAGATATTCAAATGTTAATTACATAGATAATACATATAAGGAAAACAGAGAAATTAGGAAAAGGCTGATGAAACAGCTGGGTTGTTGAAATTAACTGATAAGGAAATCCCCCAAATCTATGTCCACATTATGTCCATATGGGACTAATGTTTTTAATTTGTGGATCCATTTAGTTTCCAGTTTGGATATTTGGTTATCCAAAACACCACCCCTCCAGTTTGGCCGTAATTCCCAATGGGTTCTGATCATGATACTCCTTAAAGTGTCTTGATAGATTATGTTGCATGAATCCCTTTTGGATATTAACAATATGTTCCGCAAATCTGAGTTTAAGCTTTCTTGTTGTCTGGCCTATATATTGTTTATTGCACGGACATTGTATGAGATGTACTGAATTGACAGAGTCACAATTAATAAACTTATCTATCACAAATTCTTCATTTGTGCAAGCAGAATACATTTTTTTTACTTGCTTTGCCTCTTGCAGATTGAGTTTACACATCTTGCAACTAAAGCAACTAAAAGCATTTAAAGATGATATCATTATTATTTGGTGTGAGAATCACGACACCTTAAATTTATTTTTACAACACATTAACAAAAATATGTTTAATTTAAAATTCACTAGAAAATAAAAATATGGGGTAGAGGACCCCAATCACCCGGTGCTACAGAGCTTTGTATTAACCCACAATGATAAAAAATGAGTATATCTAACTGCTTTAGAACCGGGTCACTTAGTGTGAAAATGCATGCTTGAGGCTGTGTGCATAAATCCCCTAGATAGCACAAGGTGGCAGAGATATGCAGAGTTGTAAGGGGGGAGTCTTGAAACCCCCCCCTGACCTCTCCAGTCTCTCTGAACTGAATTAGCCTATATGCCTGGGGCAGCTCTCATGGGGCAGCAATAGTACTCACGTATGTGTGAAACCACCGGTTCTGTGTGCTCCAAGCTGATGTGACAAGCAGAAGAAGTGTACCTGTTCCGGTGAGGAGAGGCAATTCAGCGGGCACCACAAGGCAGATGAAAAAAGTTGCTGAAGCTGGACTGTGCTGTGTAACAAATCCTTTAATAAAGCATGGTTAAAAAGAGGGGGGACGCATACCCCTGCGCCTCTAACGCGTTTCACCCGCGTTTCACCCGCAAAAGCCCAATCTGCGGGTGAAACGCGTTAGAGGCGCAGGGGTATGCGTCCCCCCTCTTTTTAACCATGCTTTATTAAAGGATTTGTTACACAGCACAGTCCAGCTTCAGCAACTTTTTTCATCTGCCTCGTGGTGCCCGCTGAATTGCCTCTCCTCACCGGAACAGGTACACTTCTTCTTTTAAAATTCACTAGTCAACATGTTATCTTGAACTGGAATTTCTGGACTCACTAATCTATGTACAAAAACATACCCCAAACCCGTTAACTGTTTGAATTATATTGACGCAGGAAGTAACCATTACAAAAAATGGTTAGACAACATACCGTTAAGGCATTAAGCGCAATTGTTCAGAGGAAACAATATTTGAGGAACAAACCTCTGTTATAATTGAACATTTTAAAACAAAATCTTATAATACATCAATTCTGGATGATGCTTATTCAAAAACTACAAAATTGAAAAGAAAATATTTGCTGAAGGGGGGCTAAAAAAGATGAAGATAATAACCATAGATATGTAAAAAATATTGTGGATGTTCCATTTATAACACAATATAACCCCTTATCAGCAAAAGTCAAACAAGTCTTAAATAAGCATTGGCAACTCGTTTTCCGTGATTCTATCCTGCATCCACATCTTCCACCAATACCAAGGGTGGTATTCACTAAAGCTAACACAATAGGATCTAAAACCTATTATAAGGGATGATGTTTATGAAGGGAATGATGAAAATGTAGAAACTTTGTGGATAGAAATTAGCAGTGGAGGTAAAAGTATAAAGAAAATGTTTGTGGGAATATGCTATAAACCACCAAATATCTGTGAGATTGAGGAAGCTAAAATACTTTTGAAAATGGAGAAGGCATCAAAACTGGGTCATGTTTGCATAATGGGGGATTTTATTATCCAGACATAGACTGGGGCAATGAGATTAGCATTACAACAAAAGGAAACAGGTTTTTGGGGGTGCTTAAAGACAATTATATGACCCAAATTATTGAGGAACCAACCAGGAGAGGGGCAGTACTGGATTTGGTCATAGCAAACAATGTAGAAGTAATAACAAATATTGAAGTCCTGGAACATTTGGGTAACAGTGATCATAACATGGTCACTTTTGAAATAAATTATCAAAAAAACAGATTACTTGGGTTCAACAAAGACCTTCAACTTTAGAAAGGCAGATTTTAATAAACTGAGGTCTAATCTAGCAGTAATACAATGGGATGATGTTTTTGCAGGGAAAAATGGGTGTATCCGGATGGGTCCATGGGCGGGACGTCCCGAGAGGTTCTCAAGGGGCACTATGCCCTACACCCCCCCATCCTTAGAGTGATGGGGGTACCCATGACGGGGCGTACATATCGCCCACTCATTCTCTTTTTCTTTTTCTTCCTTTCTATCACCCCCCCATTATTCCCTACCTACCTCCCCCAGCCCACACTAAGCAGAGACAAAACCCAGCTGAGCCGAAAGGAAAGACAAGACATTGAGATTACACAAAGCAACTACGTTGATCACAAGAGGAGCTCCGAAGGCAAGTCTCCCCTCCATCGTGGGAAAATGGAGGGAAAGGTAAGACGCAATACACATACCAAAACCATAAATGGCTCTTAAAACGACACTTAAATTAATATCCTTAAATGTTAGAGGGTTAAATTCAACCATCAAAAGAAAACTTGCCCTCCAAGAGTTCAAAAAAACAAAAGGTGACATACTGTTTTTACAGGAAACGCATTTCAATACAACGACCCCCCCAAACACTTTCCAGAGGGTTTCCCCACAGGCGTACTCTGCGTCATGCCCCACAAAAAAAAGAGGGGTAGCAGTCTTATTTAAGCATACGGTCAAATTCTTGTTAAAACAAGAGAATGCTGACCCAGAAGGGAGATACATTATCCTCCAAGGTACACTGTCGGGAGTGGATGTCACTCTTGTTAACATCTATGCCCCAAACGAAGGCCAACCCAAATTCTTAAGAGATCTATGTGACCTTATCAACCCCCAAACTCGAACTACTTTGTTATTAGCAGGAGATTTAAATATGATAGCAATGCCGGAACTAGATAGAACAAACCCCTCAGGGACTCCACATCCCCGTGTCACGGAAAAGAATGCCAGAGAATTTAGACAGATAATGAAGGAGTTCTCCCTGACAGACATTTGGAGGGCCCAGCACCAGGGGCAGAGGGACTACTCCTATTTCTCCCCCCCCACACCAAACCTACTCAAGGATTGATTATTTTCTGGGTACTAAAGACATCTTCCAGGCAACCTCCCAGTCAGACATAGGATCAATATCTTGGTCGGATCACGCCCCGGTCTCGCTGACACTCTCCCTCCCCTTCTATAGAACTAACCAATATAATTGGAAACTGAATGATTCTCTGTTAAATCAAGTAGATGTAGAAATAGAGATTAAACAAAAACTCAGAGAATACTTCACGCTGAATAAGGGCTCTGTAGAGTCACCAGCAATGTTATGGGAAGCCCATAAGGCGACAATCAGAGGGAATATCATCTCCATAGCATCACATAAGAAAAAAATAAAGCAAAAACTCTATAATGAGCTAGTGGAGAAAGTCCAACTTTTGGAGCAGAAACATAAAACTAATCCCTCGAAAAATCTATTCAAATTGCTAGATAAAACTAGATCTGAACTTAAGCAGACCCAAATGGATGAAGTGGAGAGGGCGTTGCGGTGGACCAAACAAAAATATTATGATAAAGGTAATAAAGCCGACCGATTACTCGCCTCCAAATTGCGCGGTATGAGAGCTAAATCCCAAATAACAGCTATTTTGACAAAATCAGGTACGAAGACACATTGTGAGACGCAAATAGCGAACGAATTTTCGGACTATTATAACAAATTATATAACCTAAATTTTCCCAAAAATAAATCATCAGATGCAGAGGCTATCTATACATACTTGGAGGCGTGTAAACTTCCGACACTTTCGGAAAATAACCTCTCAGACCTAAATAAAGAAATCTCTCTAGAAGAATTGATAGATGCAATTGCCCAATTAAAACCCAACAAAACGCCAGGCCCAGATGGATTCTCCAATCAATACTACAAAAAATTTAAGGCGGTCCTGGCCCCGTATCTACTCGATATGTTTAATGCGTTTCTGGAAGGAACAGTCATCCCACCATCTATGTCTAAAGCTAATTTAGCAATCATACCAAAGGAGGGGAGAGACCCACTACAGTGTGGTAACTATCGCCCCATAGCCCTCCTTAATTCGGATCTAAAACTGTTCAGCAAAATTCTGGCAAATAGATTGACCCCCATACTCCCAAGCCTGATACATATAGATCAAGTCGGGTTTATTTCCGGCAGACAGGCCTCAGACAATACTAGAAAAATTATAGATATAATCGACCATGTACATCTCTCATCCACAAAGGCCATCCTGTTGAGCTTGGATGCGGAAAAAGCATTCGACAGGATTAGGTGGGACTTCCTAGACCAAACCCTACTTAAATATGGATTTCAGGGCCCATATCCAGAAGGTGTAAGAGCCCTATACAGATCTCCCACGGCTATAGTGAAACTCCCAGGAGGAGACTCAAATCCTATAAACATAAAGAATGGTACTCGACAGGGATGTCCCTTGTCTCCGCTTCTGTTTGCTCTCTCTATTGAACCCTTGGCAGCAACAATTAGAGACGGAAAAAACATAAATGGAATTGTAATAGGAGAGACAAACTACAAAATATCCCTATTTGCCGACGACATTATCCTAACTCTCGCCAACCCCTTGATTTCACTCCCGAATTTACATTCACAACTAGATAAATTTAGCAAAATATCGGGATATAAAATCAACATGGATAAGTCAGAAGCATTGAACCTAACCCTATTGGATTCTGAAGTCAAATTATTACACGCAAATTTTAAATATAAGTGGAACTACACAAAGATCAAATACTTAGGAATCCAAATAACAAGGGAGTATAATACACTATACAAACATAACTATCCACCATTATTTGAGAGGCTAAAAATAATGACCTAAAATGAATATCCTACCAAGGCTCCTGTATTATTTCCAGACTCTTCCTATAGATATTGCAATGCCGGAGCTTAAAAACATACAAAACAGAATTTTCCAATTTATCTGGCAAAATAAAAGACCCAGGGTAGCTAGATCTATTATGCTAGCCCCAAAAGATTGCGGAGGCTTGGCAGTCCCGGATATCATTAAATACTATTTGGCGGCCCAACTCAAACAAGCAATAATTTGGAACAATGATCCAGCCACCAGTTGCTGGGTGGGACTTGAGTCTACTTATACAAGACCTCTCTCTCTCCCGGCTGCTATGTGGACCGAGAGGGGAGGAGAGACCTTCTTGGAAACATTAAAACTGGGAGCAATGAAATGTACATGGTGGATATGGTCTAGAAATAAAAATAAATATGGTCTGACAGCCAGTCCAACACTACTAACCCCTATATTCTATAACCCTGAATTCTCCCCAGGCTGGCTACCACAGAGACTCAATAAATTTAAGACGTTAAAGCTGATGGTAGCTGACGACTTTGTAGATAACGGTATAATTCTACCACTCCAAGCGCTGGAGAAGAAACACAAAATCATAAATATACCAGTGTTTGGTTACCTCCAAATTAAGCATTACCTGCAATCAGTCTCCAAAGATTCGGCATTCAAAGATTTAACAAATTTTGAAAGACTGTGTAGGAAAGGATATTACTGTAAAGGGCTGATTTCGGAGATATATCTGGGTCTGGCGCGATCAGCGGGTTGTTCCCAACATAGCTATATGATCAAATGGGCAGAAGATTTGAATACAGAGATCGATAGAGAAGACTGGGAGGACATTTGGGAGGTAGCTGCAAAAACGTCAATCTGTACCACTATCAAAGAGAATATTTATAAAATTCTATTTCATTGGTACCTAACCCCGAGCAGGCTGGCTAAGATCTTCCCCGGGTTCCCGGATTTGTGCTGGAGGGGATGCGGGCAAAAAGGAGATATGGTTCATATTTGGTGGAGTTGCCCAAAAATTCAGGTATTCTGGGTCATGATACAAAGATTGATCAGAGAGTACTTGGGGGTGGAGGTTGAGGTGGAACCACTGACCATGGTGCTGGCCAAACCAATAGATGAATTAGGAACGGCAGAAAGTAAGATGATCACTCATGTACTGACAGCTGCCCGCTGTGTTATTGCGGCTGCCTGGAAAAAGGTGAATGCGCCTTCTAGGCAGACTGTCTTACAGAGACTAAGGGAAATAAAGATGATGGAGCTCCTCACAGCACAGTTGAACCAGAAAACTGACAAATTTCACAACATTTGGGAAATATGGCCAGGAAACTAGGGAAATATATATAAATATATATTATTTATATAAATAAATACAGAAATACCAGACAAATGGGCTCGTCCTACCCCCCCCTTCCACCCCTCCCACCCTTCTTTTTCTTCTTTTCTACGTTCTTCTCTTTCCTTTGTTAAGCTCATGAGAGACGCGTGTTATATCAATTATTTTATTTCAGATGACGAACTGTTAATGCTCTTTGTTGTATGAACAATATATTTGTTATGTCTCTCTAAAACAATAAAAATAAATTGAAACAAAAAAAGAAAGGCAGATTTTAATAAACTGAGGTCTATTGTACAAGTAATACACTGGGATGATGTTTTTGCAGGGAAAATGTAGAAGATAAATGGGCAATCTTTAAAACTGTTACGCCGGTGCTGCCCGCAGACCAGACCCGTCCCTTCTACTGAGGTGAGGAACAGATATGGGCACGCACCTGCAGCAAAAGGAGCGTGTCCGGAGTGTGGTGAATTAGGCGTCGCCAGGCCAGGTGATGTTAGCTAGCAATACTTGCCGGTACCGGTGAAGAAGTGCCGTCGTCGTTGCCGTTTTAGCCAAGGTCAGGGATTGGAGAATTCCGGAAGGTCGTTGTCCAAGCAGGGGTCGAGAGCCAGAGATAGACGCCCGCCAAGCCAAGTCGTAACCTGAGAGAATAAGAGAGAGAATGCCAGAGTAGTAATCCTAGTGGAAACTATGTCGAGCAACGAGTGAGAGGGAGGACAGGCATTATAAAGTGCGGCTGACCAATCAGAGGTGGAGGTAGACCTGGTGGAGTGCGTGGAGCTATCCTGGATAGGTCCACTTGATTGGCAGGCAGGTGAGGACTCTTATTCTTGCAGGAAATCCTATTAGTCTGTTGGGGGCGTGGTTTCACTGCTAGAGCAGTGAATAAATTATCTTCACCCGGCGCGCACTGTTCACGCGCGCGGCCGGAACACATGTCAGCCGCATGGGAGAGGGAAGAGCTAGTAGGAACGAGAGACCGTCGGGGACGGCGGGGAACCCCCAGAGCAGCAGGAGGTAAGAGGCGCCAGTGAGGGACACGCACTTCGGCAGCGGGGGTTAACGAAGGTGAGGAGGAACCAGGGCGCGGGCGCCGCGATCCCAGACTCCTCACACTACCCCCCCCCCCCTCAGTATCGGCCTCAGGACGATCCTTCCATGGTTTTGATGGAAACTTCTTGCGGAAGCGTTTGAGGAGTCCGGGGGCATGAATGTCTTTAAGGGGTACCCACGACCTCTCTTCGGGTCCAAAACCCTTCCAATGGACCAAGAAGTGGACTTTACCTCTCGAAAGACGGGAATCTAGTAAAGCCTGGATCTCGTACTCTTCGTTACCCTGTACCATCACAGGGTCTTGTTTAGAAGTGTGGTCCGGATAGAGGCTACTGGAGATAAAGGGCTTGAGAAGCGAGGTGTGAAAGACATTCGGGATTCTCATGCTTTGAGATAGTTGGAGTCGGAAGGAAACCGGATTTACCTGCTCCATGATGGGAAAGGGGCCCAGAAACCTAGGTGCCAATTTAGGGGAAGGAGTCTTGAGATGGATGTTCTTGGAGGATAGCCAAACCTTGTCCCCGGGTTTGTAGTTGGGTGCCGGACGTCGGTGACCATAAGCCTGGGTTTTAGATGTCAAGGAGGCTTTTTGTAGTGCAGATTGAATTCTGGACCAAGAGTCCTGTAGGAGGGCGATATGCTCGTCCACGGCTGGTACTCCAGAGGAGTTTTTTGAAATGGGTAGGCGAGCCGGATGGAATCCGTAGTTGATAAAGAAGGGAGTCTCACGGGTAGACTCGTTCCTGGAGGAATTAAAGGCATTCTCAGCCCAGATAAGTAATTCTGCCCAGTCATCCTGAGAGTTAGAGACGAAACACCTTAAGTATTTCTCGAGGGATTGATTAACCCTCTCGGTCTGTCCGTTTGATTGAGGGTGATATCCAGAAGAAAAGGAAGATGAGATGCCCAGTCTCTTGGTGAAATTCCTCCAGAATTTGGAGACGAATTGGGAGCCCCGATCAGATACGATGGATGTGGGAATCCCATGGATACGGAAAATCTCTTTGGAGAAAATATCAGCTAGGGCGGATGAGGAAGGTAATCCTTTGAGAGGGATAAAATGTGCGATCTTAGAAAACCGGTCCACTACTACAAGAATGGTGTTCATGCCATTCGACCTAGGCAACTCCACAATAAAATCCATCGATATGTGGGACCAGGGACGCTCCGGAATAGGTAATGGTAAGAGAAGACCCTGAGGTTTCTGACGAGGAATCTTGTTACGTGCACATACCGGACAGGACCGTGTAAATTCAAGAATGGTTTTGGCCATTTTGGGCCACCAGAACGTGCGACGGATGAGATCCAATGTTTTCTTGAATCCTGGATGCCCTGCCGGCCGAACGGACGGCATGTCCCCAGTCCAGTATCTCAGGAACGAATTTGGGCTCTACGTACAAAGTGTCTTTCGGAACCTCAAGACCGGTCGGGAGATGTTTTTGTGATTTGATGATCTTCTCAAGATTCTTGAACGCCGCAGCCTCTATGATCCTTTGTTTAGGAAGAATGGACTCGGTGGTCTTTTCCGGTCTCTCTTCAGAAGAGTATTGCCTGGAGAGGGCATCCGCCTTGACATTCTTTGTGCCGGGAATATATGAGAGAACAAAATTAAATCTGGAGAAAAATAACGACCAGCGGGCTTGGCGAGGACCTAAACGACGGGCATTCTCAATGTACAACAGATTTTTATGGTCCGTGAGAATAGTTAATGGCTCTTTTGACCCCTCCAGAAGATGCCTCCATTCTTGAAGAGCCAGTTTGATGGCCAAAAGTTCCCTATTGCCCACGTCATAATTTCTTTCTGCTGGAGATAACTTTTTAGAAAAAAACCCGCAAGGGTGAAGTTTGTCCTGGGGAGAAAATTTCTGAGACAAATCCGCACCAGCCCCACAGTCAGAAGCATCAACCTCTAGGGTGAATGGGAAATTAGTGTTCAGATGTCGAAGGATGGGAGCAGAGACAAAGGCTTGTTTCAGTGTTTTGAAAGCCGTGGTTGCCTCAGGTGACAAAGATGAAGGATCTGCACCTTTTTGGGTCAGTGCCTTGATAGGAGCGATGATGGTAGAAAAGTTACGAATAAACTTCCGGTAATAGTTGGAAAAACCTAAAAATCGCTGAATAGATTTGAGGGAATTGGGTTGTGGCCAATCCACGACGTCTTTCAGTTTCTCTGGGTCCATGGCTAAGCCTCTGTTGGAGATAATGTATACAAGAAAGGAAGTGGTAGACTGGTGAAAAAGGCATTTCTCCATTTTTGCAAACAACCGGTTCTCTCGGAGGCGGGAAAGCACAAACTTCGTGTGGATGATATGGTCCTGTAAGTTTTGGGAAAAAATAAGGATGTCATCCAGGTAGACAATCACAAAGCGATTGAGGACATCCCGAAAGATGTCATTGATAAAGTCCTGAAAAACTGCTGGTGCATTGCACAAACCGAAGGGCATCACTAGGTATTCGTAGTGCCCACTACGGGTGTTGAAGCAGTTTTCCATTCATCGCCCTCTCGGATACGGATGAGGTTGTATGCCCCACGGAGGTCAAGTTTGGTAAAGAGGTTGCCCCCCTGAAGTCTGTCGAAGAGTTCGGAGATGATTTGGAGTGGATAACGATTTTTCACCGTAATATGGTTCAGACCCCGGTAATCAATACATGGTCTGAGAGTACCATCTTTCTTCTTGACGAAGAAAAATCCGGACCCCGCGGGAGAGTTGGAATGATGTATAAAGCCCCGCTTTAGGTTCTCATGAATATACTCATCCATGGCTTCCGTCTCAGGCAATGAGAGAGGATAAGATTTGGCCTTTGGCAAGGTGTATCCAGGTACCAGGTCAATCGGACAGTTGTAGGAACGATGAGGGGGTAAGGAGCTCGGATTGCGTCTTGCTAAAAACGTCCAAAAATTCTGCGTAAGGGGAAGGTAACTCCCTCTGAGGATTGGATGTGTTAGCTAGTAGATAGGACGGACGTTCCGTAGACAAAAAAGATTCTTCTGACCTTGACCTCCAGTCAATGGGATTAGGAGATACCCAATCGATGAGCGGATTGTGCTTCTGCAACCATGGCAGGCCAAGCGTGATCGGTGCACCCGGGGCATGAATCACATCAAAGCCCAGAGCCTCTTTGTGAGAGTGAGAAGAAAGGGTGATAGGTCCGGTCTCCAAGGAGATATATGCCGGAGTGAGTGGCCGATTATCAATCCCGACCAAGGCAACAGGGGAGTTCTTCTTGGAAAGTGGGATCTGATTTTGTTCAGAAAAGGTCTGGTCCATGAAGTTCCCTCCTGCGCCGGAATCGATAAATGCTGCTGTGGAAGTGCGGAAGGTAGGACCGGAAAGGGAAACGGGAATGGTCAATCTTTTAGGGAGTTCCCTTCTGGGTAGGGGGCAAGGAGATTTAGCACCCAGGAAGTGCCCCTTCGTACTCACTGGGTTTGGTCATTTCCCAGAGTGGGTGGATTGTCACGAGTACGCTGCTGAGAAGATCCGCAATGATGGCACGACTCTCCAGTTGAGCGAAATTGTCGTAAGGGTACCCGAGGTTGCTGGACTCCGAGTTGCATCGGCTCTGGGGCTTCCAGCACAGGCAGCAGGGAGAAGACGGGTCTCGAGGTAGTAGAGAACCTGGAGAAGGAAGTACGGAAAGGCGTAGCCCGGGGTTGCTGACGCTGAGCGCAACGTACCTGAAGACGCTAGTCCATACAAATAGCCTGGGTGATGAGGTCCTCCAGCAGTCCTGGCCTGGGTTGTGAAGCAAGTTCATCCTTCAGGGAGTCTGATAGGCCATTCCAGAAGACGGAGACTAAGGCCTCCTGACCCCAACGAGTCTCAGCTGCTATGGTCCTGAATTCCAAGGCGTATTGGGCCACAGGCCGACGTCCCTGTGTAAGCTGCAGCAGGGAATTAGAAGCAGTCTCTTGTTGTGCGGGGGTATCGAAGACCTGTCGAAAGTCTCGTCTGAAGGCTGCGTAATCTTGAGTAATATCAGGACGCAGTTCCCAGATCGGGGGGCCCATGCCAGTGCATTACCTGTGAGCAGACTGTATACATAAGCTACCTTTTTCCGACCAGTAGAATACAGCTGCGGAGCCATCTCGAACTAGATCTCACATTGGTTGAGAAAGCCACGGCAAGCGTGGGGGTCCCCCTGCGTATGGCTTCGGAGCCGGAATCTTCGGAGCTGAGGATAAAGTGGATGTTGAATCGGACTGCGCCGGCGGTGCAGCCGCAGGTGGTGCCTGTAGAGAAAGGTCCTGTACCTGTTGGGAGAGGTGAACCACTTGATCCGTTAAGGCCTGGATTTGTTGGTACATGGCCGTCATCATAGAGTCCACATCTGTCTGGTCTGCGTCTTGTGGGCTCGACATAATGTTACGCTGGTGCTGCCCGCAGACCAGACCCATCCCTTCTACTGAGGTGAGGAATGTATATGGGCACGCACCTGCAGCAAAAGGAGCGTGTCCGGAGTGTGGTGAATTAGGCGTTGCCAGGCCAGGTGATGTTAGCTAGCAATACTTGCCGGTACCGGTGAAGAAGTGCCGTCGTCGTTGCCGTTTTAGCCAAGGTCAGGGATTGGAGAATTCCGGAAGGTTGTTGTCCAAGCAGGGGTCGAGAGCCAGAGTGTAAGGAATCGGGGGCCATGTCCCTTGCGGCATGACCCCTCCTTACTCACTACCAGTACTGCAGCTGCTGCTGCCCCTGCCCCCTGTCACTACACATGCCGTCGCCCAGTGCATACCTTGAACTCTGCCGTCGCCATCTTGGATTCTGGCACTGGTGTTACAGACTCTCAGCTGTGCTCCACTACTTCCTGGTCTCTCAGCCACTCACGAGCAGCTCCTCGACACGCCTCCGCCATGCCCCTCATCCGGATTGGTCACTGTCGCTTTAAATATCCTGCTTTGCCTTCACTTCCTTGCCGAGCATAGATCCTTATGGGATGTTACCTGTGTTTCTGCCACAAGCCCTGTTCTTTCGTTACGTATCTCTGTGTTTTTTCCAGTTCGTTGTACTCGTCCAGTTTCCTCCAGGCCTGCTGCTACGCTGAGTTCCTGAGTTCCTGGTTCTTAGAGACCTGCTTCTTTTGCGCTGTAACACGGGGTTACTAGTGCTGCCTGACGGTGTGCCCATTGTGGTCAGTCTTCCCTCTCCTAGACCGGCGCCATGCGTCGTGGACGCCACTCGTGTAAACCTCGTTCCCGACCTGCAGCGATTGCGCTGACGCAAAAGGACCAGCTTGATTTCCTGTTGCCGACTCCCTGCTTGAACTATGACTACCCGGATATCTCCTACCCCGACTCTGGCTTGTCCAACAACTATGCTGTTATCTCCAGTCCTGAACCCGGCCTGTTTGACTATGAACTGCGCACTCCGGACCAGTCTGCGCGGTCTAAGGTCGGTGATTTCATAACCCAGCCTCAGCCCCGCGGTCCGGTCCCGGTTTGTGGCGAGCACAACCGTGACAGTATGCTCGGCCCCACAAAACCGGACCGCGCCATGGCTGGGGTTGGTAAATGTGTAACTAAACCTATGTCCCAGGCTGCGGACCAGTCCCTGTTTGAAGAACAGTATTTGTTTGAAAAACTGCCTCCGCCTAATCTTGCTTGTATGTACGAAGGGTTAACCCCTGCAGAAAGACTGACTCGTAAAGAAATACTGACTAAATCTCAGGAATGTAGAGAGTTAAAGAAGATGTTTCAAGCCCAGTACTCCCAACTGCTCCTTCCTAGGTCCACTCCGGGACTGGAAACTGGGGATTTTGGGGTACTGGTTCAGGCCATAGACACCACCCTTAAATTATTCCTGGAATTTGACAGGAACATAAATGAGCGTGAACCTCTACTTGCTGCCTACGCACAGACTATTCACAAACCCTTTTCTGTCAGTCCTGTTGTTAAACCTGTGGGGGCACCTCCCTCTCCAAAAAATGTCCAAACCACCCCACTATCACTGCCCCCTAAGGTAGAAGCTGCCATGATTTCTAGCCCTGATTGCACCTCCCATTGCTTAAATCCCAAAGATATGTCTGCGTTAACCCCTGCCAGTCAGGTCTGTGAGGTTCCCGTGGAGTATACTTGTATTTCAAAAGCTACGGCCCTAGTATCTGAGAATCTACCCTCACTTTCTAACACAGAATCCCTAACTCCTGTCTTTGAGGTTTTTTCTGCTTTAACCCCTGATAGGCAGCTCTGCGTGCTCCCCATGTCAGAGAAGGAACCCCCTCTGCTTCAACCTTCTAAGTTAGAATCCCTAAGCTCTGTTCCCGAGCTCATTCCTATATTAACCCCTGTGGGGCAGCCCTATGAGCCTCCTTTTGTAATCCCCTGTTCGCCAGCTAAGGCCACATCCTTGGCTCCAGAGGAGGAACTCCTTGTATCCTCAATTTCAGAGGCAAATCTCCCTCTTTTTGACTCTCGGGTGCTATCTGCATTGATCCCTGTAAATCCTTGCTGCCCCCAGGCTAATGCATCCTTTCTAGCATCAGAGAATGAATCCCCAAGTCTGACAGTAGAGGTTGCACTGAATGACTCCCCTAAGCTTGCAGAGTCCTTGAATTTTCTTGACTACAATCCCCCTGCTTCAGCTCAAGTTTCCGTTGCCGTGTCCCCTGAAACTTCTGCTAAAATACTGGTTCCAGTTAAAGGTATTCAGGATCCGGGTTTTTCCCTAAGCCTGTTCGCAGAATCCCCACTCCCAGGTATTTCGCTGACCCAGTCTGTCACTCAGAATGCTGAGATCCCTGCTTCAGCACATAGTTCCCTTGTCATGGAATCTGTAGTCTTTTCTGATTTCCCAGACACTCCTTCCCAAGCAACCCCTCCAGAGATCAGCGTATCTGTTGTCACCCCCTTAGTACAGTCAGAAACCACCCTAACTACATTACAAATTCAGGTGTATAAATCTGAGCTGTTTTGTCTTCCTTCACTTGCTAAACCTCAGTCCTTTAGCACTGCATCTAAATGTGCTCCTGCAACCGTTGGGTTATTCAGGGTTAAGATTAAAACCCCGGTGTTAAAGGGTACCTTCTCAAACATATCCTGCAAACCTAGAACTTCCATGATTAGTCCTAAGTCACTTTCCACAGTATCTGATTTTCTTATTAGTGTAACCCAGACACCCACATCACTGACTAGCAGTTCCGTTATCAGAATTTTTGCACTAGTAAACATACCTATTTCTGATTTTGTCATGACAAGTACCCCAGTTAGGGCCCTTGCAGTTTTTGATAAAACTATTTTTCCTACTAAGGTTCTGCTATTAAGAGTTTTCCCGGTTCCAACTTACCGCTTATTGACCCTCTAACTTCCCCAGTACCCGTCACTGATTCCCAGGCGTCAGCTTCAGACGCTAGTTCTCCTTCTACCAGTGTCCCTGTTACTGATTCTGAGCCTCCAGCTCCAGACACTAGCTCCCCTCCCTCCGCTGCCCCTGCACTGCCTGATTGTCAAGTTCCAGATATTAAAGTTCCAGAGCCTACTCCCACTCCTATGACAAGTACGATGCCCTTGGAGTTCGTTGCAGCACGTAATCCGCCTCATGCGGTTGTTCAAATCTCTGCAAGGCCCTGTATACCTTCTCCGAACTCTGGTGCCATATCCGAAGTAAGCCTTGCCGTGCTCCAAATCCCCTGTGCGGGAGGGCAGTTTCTTTTCATGGACAATTCGGTGGCCCCTGAAGTACCTCAATATGACTTTAACTATGGGGTTTCTCTCCCTGTTGTCTCTGGCTTGGACTCTGGGAAGTGGAGATCACAGACTATATTGTCTCTCTCTGAGCGTTCTACAATATTTGGTAGCTCCACTAATGATTGCTTCTCTGCCTCAGCGAACCCATGGTTATCCCTCACGGAACTTTCTGTTGTGCCTGCGTCCTCTGTGTTGGAAATACTCAGTTCACACCTCAAGATTTCGGTCCCTAAGCCTGGTTTACTGTTCACCTTGTCATCTACTATATCCATACCTGGCAATGCACCCACCCACCCTATACCCTCGCTGACCAATACCTGGAAAACCTCTGGAGGAGAAGACCCTCTCAAATTACCACGTGCTGATGTCAGCAAAGACTTTGTCTGTCCGGAAGGTCGCCCTGATAAACTCTTTCAACTATTGGTGCCTCTTGTCCTGAACTTTGGTACCATTACTAGGGACTGGGCTCCCAGCGGGGGCCCTTCTGCCGTTTCTGCTCCAGAACCCCTTGGTTCTTCACAGCCTTGGATTTCAAAGCCATTTCGCGTGGCGAGCCACGTACCAATAATTTCTCTACCACCACTTTCCTATCCTAAGTTTGTACTCTCCAATGAACTGCTGGTTTACGGATGCCCTGCTTGCCTAAAACAATTTAGGAATAACTCCATGTCTCTGAGACCAATGAGTGCCCACGAGTCTCTGGACCACAACTCTACTCTCCATCCTAGACAATTCCGGAACAATTCCAGGTCCCCCAACTCTAGGAGTGGTTATGATCGTCCTGAGTTTGATCCTGAAGGGGGGGGGGGGGTACTGTAAGGAATCGGGGGCCATGTCCCTTGCGGCATGACCCCTCCTTACTCACTACCAGTACTGCAGCTGCTGCTGCCCCTGCCCCCTGTCACTACACATGCCGTCGCCCAGTGCATACCTTGAACTCTGCCGTCGCCATCTTGGATTCTGACACTGGTGTTACAGACTCTCAGCTGTGCTCCACTACTTCCTGGTCTCTCAGCCACTCACGAGCAGCTCCTCGACACGCCTCCGCCATGCCCCTCATCCGGATTGGTCACTGTCGCTTTAAATATCCTGCTTTGCCTTCACTTCCTTGCCGAGCATAGATCCTTATGGGATGTTACCTGTGTTTCTGCCACAAGCCCTGTTCTTTCGTTACGTATCTCTGTGTTTGTTCCAGTTCGTTGTACTCGTCCAGTTTCCTCCAGGCCTGCTGCTACGCTGAGTTCCTGAGTTCCTGGTTCTTAGAGACCTGCTTCTTTTGCGCTGTAACACGGGGTTACTAGTGCTGCCTGACGGTGTGCCCATTGTGGTCAGTCTTCCCTCTCCTAGACCGGTGCCATGGGTCGTGGACGCCACTCGCGTAAACCTCGTTCCCGACCTGCAGCGATTGCGCTGACGCAAAAGGACCAGCTTGATTTCCTGTTGCCGACTCTCTGCTTGAACTATGACTACCCGGATATCTCCTACCCCAACTCTGGCTTGTCCAACAACTATGCTGTTATCTCCAGTCCTGAACCCGGCCTGTTTGACTATGAACTGCGCACTCCGGACCAGTCTGCGCGGTCTAAGGTCGGTGATTTCATAACCCAGCCTCAGCCCCGCGGTCCGGTCCCGGTTTGTGGCGAGCACAACCGTGACACAGAGATAGACGTCCACCAAGCCAAGTCGTAACCTGAGAGAATAAGAGAGAGAATGCCAGAGTAGTAATCCTAGTGGAAACTATGTCGAGCAACGAGTGAGAGGGAGGACAGGCATTATAAAGTGCGGCTGACCAATCAGAGGTGGAGGTAGACCTGGAGGAGTGCGTGGAGCTATCCTGGATAGGTCCACTTGATTGGCAGGCAGGTGAGGACTCTTATTCTTGCAGGAAATCCTATTAGTCTGTTGGGGGCGTGGTTTCACTGCTAGAGCAGTGAATAAATTATCTTCACCCGGCGCGCGCTGTTCACGCGCGCGGCCGGAACACATGGCAGCCGCATGGGAGAGGGAAGAGCTAGTAGGAACGAGAGACCGTCGGGGACGGCGGGGAACCGGCAGAGCAGCAGGAGGTAAGTGGCGCCAGCAAGGGACACGCACTTCGGCAGCGGGGGTTAACGAAGGTGAGGAGGAACCAGGGCTCCTTACAAAAACATTGTTAGAAAAGCTCACATCAGTGTATACCCTTGGGTAATAAGTATAAAAGAAATAAGGCAAAACCAATGTGGCTAAATAAACAGGTAGGGGAGGAAATGGACAAGAAGAGGAAGGCATTTAGATTCTTTAAATCAGAAGGGACGGAGACATCGTATCAGAATTATAAGGAATGTAAAAAAAATTGCAAAAAGGCAATCAAATTAGCAAAAATGGATAATGAAAAAAGGATTGCAATAGAAAGTAAGGTCAACCCTAAAATGTTCTTGAAGTACCTTAATAGCAAAATAATGAGAAAAGAAAATATAGGACCATTTCAGTGTGAGATGTGTAGGCAGATTATTGGAGATAAGGAAAAAGCAGAGGTATTAAACAAATTCTTTGCCTCTGTGTTTACCAGGGAGAAATCAAGTTCAATAGTAGTGCCGCAGGAGGAAGCTACAACCTCCATATTAATGAACAATTGGTTACCTGAGAAAGAAGTTCATAAGCGACTTGAAAAAATTCAAGTAAATAAGGCACCTGGCCCCGATGGCATACATCCAAGAGTTCTCAAGGAGTTAAGCTCAGTAATAGCCAAACCATTATTTTTAATATTCAAGGACTCCATTTCCACAGGCTCAGTACCACAAGATTGGCGTAAAGCAGATGTGGTGCCTATATTTAAAAAGGGAGCTAGATCACAACCGGGGAATTACAGACCTGTAAGCCTGACTTCAATAGTGGGGAAACTACTTGAAGGTTTAATACGGGATAATATTCAGGAGTACCTAATGCAGGCCTGCACAACTTGTAAAGTGAGAAGGGCCGAACTGCTCCAAGAAAAAAAAATTGGGCCGTACGGGTAAAATCATCATCATCACCATCATCATCTCTCTTCTAGCACCTCAGCATCATCCTCATATCTCCCCCAGCACCCCTCACTATCAACTTTTGCGATACTCCCCATCTACATGTATCTCTCATACCCTCATCTCTCCTCCTCACCCACACAAATAATACTCCCCCTCCACATCAAACACACAATACCCCCCTGCACAGCACACACATTACACCCCCCCTGCACCTCACATCCCTCTCCCCCCTTGTACCTCACATTGCTCTCCCCCCTTGCACCTCACATAACTCTCCCCCCTTGCACCTCACATCACTCTCCCCCTGCACCTCAAATCACTCTCCCCCTTGCACCTCAAATCACCCCCTTGCACCTCAAATCACCCCCCTTGCACCTCAAATCACCCTCCTTGCACCTCAAATCACCCCCATGCACCTCAAATTAACCCCACTGCACCTCAAATCACCCACCATACACCTCAAATCCCCCCTCTACACCTCAAATCACCACCCTTGCACCTCCAATGACCCCCCTGCACCTCAAATCAGCCCCTTGCACCTCAAATCACCCCCCCCTGGTACCTCAAATAACCCCCCATGCACCTCAAATCACCCCCTTGCACCTCAAATCACCCCCTTGTACCTCAAATCACCCCCCATGCACCTCAAATTACCCCCCATTGCACCTCCAATCACCCCCCCCTGCACCTCCAATCACCCCCCTGCACTTCCCATCACCCATCACCCTCCCCCCTGCACCTCACATCACCCACAGGGCCGCCAACAGCAATCATGGGGCCCGGGACAAATGAAAGGAGCAGGACCCCCCCACCCAAACCCATAGCACCCCCCCCCCCCGAACCCATAGCGCACCTACCACGAAAAAAATATCTTTTAGCGCGCAACTTTTACTTAACTGTTTTCTTATTGTGATACAGAAAAAACATTACAATGCAAGTTTTTTATTTTACAACAGAAATGTGTCTGCCTGTCTGGGTGGGTGAGTGAGTGGGTGACTGGGTGACAGTGACTGGCTGACTGGGACAGTGACTGGGTGTCTGGGTGACTGGGTGACAGTGACTGGGTGACAGTGACTGGGTGACAGTGACTGGGTGACTGGGTGACTGGGTGACAGTGACTGGGTGACTGGGTGACTGGGTGACAGTGACTGGGTGAAAGTGACTGGGTGACTGTGACTGGGTGACTGGGTGACAGTGACTGGGTGACAGTGACTGGGTGACTGGGTGACTGGGTGACAGTGACTGGGTGACAGTGACTGGGTGACTGGGTGACTGGGTGACTGGGTGACAGTGACTGGGTGACAGTGACTGGGTGACTGGGTGACAGTGACTGGGTGACAGTGACTGGGTGACTGGATGACAGTGACTGGGTGACTGGGTGACAGTGACTGGGTGACTGGGTGATGGTGACTGGGTGACAGTGACTGGGTGACTGGGTGACAGTGACTGGCTGACTGGGTGACAGTGACTGGGTGTCTGGGTGTCTGGGTGACTGGGTGACAGTGACTGGGTGACAGTGACTGGGTGACTGGGGGACAGTGACTGGGTGACTGGGTGACAGTGACTGGGTGACAGTTACTGGGTGACAGTGACTGGGTGACAGTGACTGGGTGACTGGGTAACAATGACTGGGTGACAGTGACTGGGTGACTGGGTGACAGTGACTGGGTGACTAGGTGACAGTGACTGGGTGACAGTGACTGGGTGACAGTGACTGGGTGACTGGGTGACAGTGACTGGGTGACAGTGACTGGGTGACTGGGGGACAGTGACTGGGTGACTGGGTGACAGTGACTGGGTGACAGTGACTGGGTGACAGTGACTGGGTGACAGTGACTGGGTGACAGTGACTGGGTGACAGTGACTGGGTGACAGTGACTGGGTGACTGGGTGACAGTGACTGGGTGACTAGGTGACAGTGACTGGGTGACTGGGTGACAGTGACTGGGTGACAGTGACTGGGTGACTGGGTGACAGTGACTGGGTGACAGTGACTGGGTGACGTTGACTGGGTGACAGTGACTGGGTGACAGTGACTGGGTGATAGTGACTGGGTGACTGGGTGACAGTGACTGTGTGACAGTGACTGGGTGGGTAACAGTGACTTGACAGTGACTGGGTGCTTGAAAGTGAGTGGGTGACAGTGACTGGGTGGGTGACAGTGACTTACCTTGACCGGGTGGGTGCAGCTTGCTGCCGGACGTTTTCCCCTCCTGCCCAGGGGGGGGCACGGGAGGTGAGCTTGGGGGGACGTGGGAAGCTGGCCAAGGAGGGAAGCGGTGGGAAGCAGGCCACAGAAGGAGCTGGCTGTTACTTCCCCCTCCATCCCACATTGGGAGCAGGGGGAGTGGGCCTGCAGGAGGAGCTGGCTGGTACTTCCCCCTCCGTCCCACGTTGGGAGCATGGGGGGGGAGCGGCCGCAGAGGTGCTGGCTGTTACTTCCCCCTTCGTCCCACGTTGCGAGCGGGGGGAGGGAGCAGGGGGGGGGAGAGGGCCCTGCGCATGTGCGGGGAATTGCCGCCATTTTTTAAACTTTTTTATTTTATTTATTTTATTAATTAACTGGCGCCCGTCCGGAGTCATCGCGGGCCGCACAGAGAGGCCAGGCGGCCCGCGGGCCATATGTTGTGCAGGCCTGACCTAATGGAAAACAAAATTATTAGTAATAGTCAGCATGGATTTATGAAGGATAGATAATGCCAAACTAACCTTATTTGTTTCTTTGAGGAGGTAAGTAGGAGTTTAGACCAGGGTAATGCAGTTGATGTGGTCTACTTAGATTTTGCAAAGGCTTGGTGTACAAAATAAAGAAAATTGGACTCAGTAATAATATATGCACCTGGATTGAAAACTGGTTAAAGGACAGACAACAGAGGGTTGTCATAAATGGAACTTTTTCAGGTTGGGCTAAAGTCGTGAGTGGAGTACCTCAGGGATCGGTACTGGGACTCTGCTTTTTAACTTGTTTATTAATGACCTTGAGGTTGGCATCGAGAGCAAAGTCTCCATCTTTGCTGATGATACTAAATTGTGTAAGGTAATAGAATCAGAGCAGGGCGTAATTTCTCTTCAGATGGACTTGGAGAGACTGGAAACGTGGGCAGGTAAATGGCAGATGAGGTTTAATACAGATAAATGTAAGGTTATGCATTTGGGATGCAAGAATAAAAAGGCGAATTACAAATTAAATGGAGATATATTGGGGGAATCCTTGATGGAGAAGGATTTAGGAGTGCTTGTAGACCGCAGGCTTAGCAATAGTGCCCAAAGTCATGCAGTAGCTGCAAAGGCAAACAAGATCTTATCTTGCATCAAACGGGCAATGGATGGAAGGGAAGTAAACATAATCATGCCCCTTTACAAAGCATTAGTAAGACCACACCTTGAATATGGAGTACAATTTTGGGCACCCATCCTAAGAAAGACATTATGGAACTAGAGAGAGTGCAGAGAAGAGCCACCAAATTAATAAGGGGGATGGAAAATCTAACTTATGAGGAAAGACTAGCTAAATTAGACTTATTTACATTAGAAAAGAGGCGTCTAAGAGGGGATATGATAACTATATACAAATGTATTCGGGGACAATACAAGGAGCTTTCAAAATAACTATTCATCCCAAGGGGCAGTACAAAGGACTAAGGGGCATCCCTTAAGGTTGGAGGAAAGGAGATTTCACCAGCAACAAAGGAAAGGGTTCTTTACAGTAAGGGCAGTTAAAATGTGGAATTCATTACCCATGGAGACTGTGATGGCAGATACAATAAATTTGTTCAAAGAAAGGTTGGACATCTTTTTGATAGGAAAGGTATACAGGGATATACCAAATAAGTATACATGGGAAAGGATGTTGATCCATGGATTAATCTGATTGCCAATTCTTAGAGTCAGGAAGGAATTTATTTATCCCCTTATGAGATATCATTGGATGATGTGACTCTGGGGTTTTGTTTGCCTTCCTCTGGATCAATAAGTATAGATATATGATAAAATATCTGTTGTCTAAATTTAGCATAGGTTGAACTCGATGGACGGAAGTGTTTTTTCAACCTCTTCTAAAATGTAACTTAAAAAAGCATTGCACCCAGTTGTCTTAAAAATAATTTAGATAGTAGCTCAAATTCATTTCTGAATGTCAAGGGATTATTTAAATGCCTTCGTTGCAAGATGTGTAAACTTAATCTGCATAAGGGAAAGCAAGTTAAAAAAAATGTATTCTACTTGCAGAAATGAAGAATTTGTGATATATAAGTTTATTAATTGTGACTCTGTCAATTCAGTATATCTCATACAATGTCCGTGCAATAAACAATATATAGGCCAGACAACAAGAAAGCTTAAACTCAGATTTGCGGAACATACTGTATTGTTAATATCCAAAAGGGATTCATGCAACATAATCTATCAAGACACTTTAAGGAGTGCCATGATCAGAACCCATTGGGAATTAAATGTGTTGGGATTGATCTATTATGGCAAAACTGGAGAGGTGGTGATTTGGTTAACCAAATATCCAAACTGGAAACTAAATGGATCCACAAATTAAAAACATTAATCCCATTTGGACATAATGTGGACATGGATTTGGAGGCTTTCCTTATCAGATAATTTCAACACCCCAGCCGTTTCATCAGCCTTTTCCTAATTTCTCTGTTTTCCTTGTATGTACTATCCAAGTAATTAACATTTCAATATCTCTTACTCTATTTTTATTCTTTTTATTTATGCTGAATTAGAATCTAATTATCCAATTCGTTATTTAACCTTTTAGAATGTGACAAGATGATTTTTTCATGTATTTTAGCTTAATATATGCTAATTATTAAAGTATTTTTAATGTTAATGATAATTCTGTTTAAACACACAGATGAATAGCTTGTTTCCCCTGATTGTACTTTAGCCCTAGCCATTGTGATTGATACAAAATCACCAATCAGAAATGGAGGGCGTGTCTGTCAATTAATCTTTTACTATACAGCTAAGGGTATAAATATAAAATGATTTTTGTGATTCATTTATAATCCTGAAGATGTCCATGTATGACGAAACGCGTAGAGTTGTTCAAGGAAACACCCTTGATCTGTTTGTTCAAATCTGTATGTCCATACAGTATAGTAAAACAGCTTTGCAACATGTTGTGTGGCTACTATTTTTTGCATTTCTGCGGGAGAGATCTCATTCCATTGAGACCCTTGATTGCGCTGAGTGGCTATTACTGTGCACTCTCTCCCACGAGACGCTGCAGCTGGGAGTTCCTGCGCACCTGCCAGTGCGCATCATTTGGTGATCGGATGGGAGCAGCTGTGAGGAGAGGTTCCGGTGTTTATGTGGAGGTTAATACTTATAGCGTGAAGGTCCCAACACCACCTTCTCCCTGAGAGGGATATACAGAGATAACCAAAGACTCTGAATTACACAATATGACACTGATTACCCCACGGCTTGTGTATACTGGAACTCCCCTTGCATAGATATAGAGGCTCTGAAATGTAACCTCTTCCCTTCCAGAAGAAATTGACTGTTTCATTATACAAATCAACTATCTGCTGGTGCTACATTTATACATATATCCTTGTTACCTTTTTACACTCTGGTATATCTTAAGTTATTCAATTGAATATATGTGTATATATGTGTGTGTGTGTGTGTGTGTATGTGTGTGTGTGTGTGTGTGTATATATATATATATATATACATATACATATACATATACATATACATATACATATACATATACATATACATATACATATACATGTAGAGGTATCAGTACCGTGTTAGCCGAGCTTCAATAATCAAAAAAATAAAAAAATAAATAGATGATACCGTTCTGTGGCTAATGAAATGCTTTTATTTGTGCGAGCTTTCGAGATACACTGATCTCTTCTTCCGGCGATGTTACCATTGTAACAAATAACAAGCATTTTGTTAGCCACAGAACGGTATCATCTATTTTTTTTTTTTTTTTTGATTATTGAAGCTCGGCTAACACGGTACTGATACCTCTACATGAAAATATGGAAGATACCACATTGTACCGCACTCAAATGAAGCTAAACAATTTACTGAAAAAACAGGCACAACTAGACAGCGATATCATCTTCCTCAGCAAATGCAAGAAGGAGCATCTGATCCCAAAAGGACTCGTCCTCAAAAACCCACTTGCCACCACATACAACACAAAATTCTCCCAACAACTGTGCACCAGGAACTCAGAAAGATTAAGGAACCATCTGATCAGCATCTGTTACAGCAACAGGAGAAAGACAAAAGAGATGATAGACTGCATTCTGGAGACAGGAGAAATACACACAGACACATGGAGAGGACTCCAAACATTCCATGAAAAACTCCTGAAGGGTCTTATTAGCAATAAGGAAAAGAAACTGCACAGACTGAGGCTAAGAATGAGATACTCTGCAGCAGCCAGCACAACAACTAATAATAGCATTGTAACATCGCCGGAAGAAGAGATCAGTGTATCTCGAAAGCTCGCACAAATAAAAGCATTTCGTTAGCCACAGAACGGTATCATCTATTTATTTTTTTATTTTTTTGATTATATATATATATATATATATATATGTGTGTGTGTGTGTGTGTGTGTAAAATCAGCGTTAGGACTAGCACAATTGGTGAAATTGTATTTAAAAATAATGTGCAAAAATAATTAATTGATGTAATGCAAATCAAGTATTGAAAAAGGATATTGTACCTGTAGGATGCAGCTCTAATTAGGATATGCCTATCCAAAGAATATCGAAATAGAGGGACCCTTGGGATACATCATGGTTACACTATCTGGTGAGATCATTCCTTTATTCTCTACATCTGCCCTGCCTGTCATCTTTCAGCAACCTTTTCAATACAGAGGTTTTCTTTCAGCCCACTACTGATAATAAACACGGCTTTTTTATTCTCCTCTATTTGCTATTGTTCTATGCTACAAGTGATTCATCATCTGCAATACACTCCTCCACACTAGACTTTTTGGACATTTTATTTGGTATTTTACCTATTTATTTTTAACTTGGATTACCCCTCTAATTGTGTTTGTTATATATACACATTTATTGTCTGTGTATTTTTAGTATTTATGTCCAGTAACCAAGCCTTTGGGTTTTTACAATACATGTTCCCTATATTTGAAATTGCTATATAGGATTGCGCTTTTTTTTCTCTATTTTGAGATATATATATATATATGTGTGTGTGTGTGTGTATATATACAGTGGCGGCCGCCTTTACTCTAAAGCGGCCGCCACCGCGGGAATTGGCGTGCAGACGCGGGCTTTTTTTTTTTTCCCGGAGCCTGCGGCGCTTCCTTTGTTCAGCGCCATTAGCGCTGAACAGAGATGCGGCTCGCGCGCGGCCACGAGATGCGGCTGGCGCGCGGCCAAGTTCGGCTGCTGTAGAAAACAGCCCCGAACAATTGCGGGTAAGCTTTAGAATAAGCTTAGCCGCAGCTGTATGTATATATATATATATATATATAAATATATATATATATATATGTGTGTGTGTGTGTGTTTGTGTGTGTGTGTATATTTAAAAAAATATATGTGTATATGTGTACATGTGTATGTATAAAATACAGAAATACAATAAGCGCAATCACACAAAGACCAATAAATATTATAATTACCACATATTCTGGAGGGTATAGACCCTCATAATCTAACTTTCCCTGACTCAGTCTGCAGCCAAAAGGTCTACCGCTCCACGGGCTGGTAACAAAAGATTTCCCAAAAAGAATGACCTAGGCGCAAGTGGAGACAAGAAAAACAAACATAGGGTAATACGTTTTAACAGTTTAGCCACCAGAAGCTACGATATGCACTCACAGCGTATAGGATAAAATCAGGCCTTGTATCCACTCTGGGATCTGGAACAATTATGAAGAATCCGGAACATCTAGCAGCTTATCATCCGCAGCAAGTGTAATCTCGTGCGTAATATCACATGCAGGAAGAGAGGTAAAACACAAAAATAGTGTAACACAGTTTAATAAAAATTATTGATAAAATGACAATAAGAAAAAAAACTCACACTTTGTGAGATAACATAAAACGTTTGAGAATTCTGAGCATCTCACACTCATCAGGGGTTAATAACACTCTGCAGATTATCTCAACAGTCCTTGATGTGTAGGTTAGTGACCACTTAGGAAATTGAGGCTGGATACACTCAGTGTAAAAACACTAAGTGTCTGTACTAATAACTACTACCCAAAGTCTGCTTTATTTGGAGAAAAAACTCCGTTGGTATAGACCTCCGTGGGTTTCTCTATCTGCACTTAATGTGCTCACAGTACTCACGGTACTTTAGAGTAAGTAGTGTCCGTTTTCTGCCTTTTAGAGATATCTGTTGCCAGCCACATTTAATCTTCTCTGCTCCTCCGGTTGCCCGCATCTCCCGTGACCGTCCTCCGACACGTGACGACGCGATGACGTCACTCCTTCTCGCGAGAGTTCCTCCGGTAAGCTGTGAGAGCGGTGTCTCAGTCCTCTGCAGTGAAACTCACACCGCAAGAATGTAACGGGACAGATGGCCACCCACACCTCTCAACTGCTGTCTGCTGCTCCTGCGTATCCTGTGTTCACTCTATGATTGCTGTAAACCACGCCCTACGTGTTTCTCCTTTCGGCTTCGTCAGGGGATGATCATCAAAAATAATGTGCAAAAATAATTAATTGATGTAATGCAAATCAAGTATTGAAAAAGGATATTGTGCCTGTAGGATGCAGCTCTAATTAGGATATGCCTATCCAAAGAATATCGAAATAGAGGGACCCTTGGGATTCATCATGGTTACACTATCTGGTGAGATCATTCCTTTATTCTCTACATCTGCCCTGCCTGTCATCTTTCAGCAACCTTTTCAATACGAAGGTTATCTTTCAGCCTACTACTGATAATATACACGGCTTTTTTATTCTCCTCTATTTGCTATTGTTCTATGCTACAAGTGATTCATCATCTGCAATACACTCCTCCACACTAGACTTTTTGGACATTTTATTTGGTATTTTACCTATTTATTTTTAACTTGGATTACCCCTCTAATTGTGTTTGTTATATATACACATTTATTGTCTGTGTATTTATAGTATTTATGTCCAGTAACCAAGCCTTTGTTGTTTTACAATACATTTTCCCTATATTTAAAATTGCTATATAGGATTGCGCTTTTTTTTCTCTATTTTGAGATAATAAATATATATATATGTGTGTGTGTGTGTGTGTATATATACAGTGGTGGCCGCCTTTACTCTAAAGCGGCCGCCACCGTGGGAATTTTTAAACCGCGTGCAGACGCGGGCTTTTTTTTTCCGGAGCCTGCGGCGCTTCCTTTGTTCAGCGCCATTAGCACTGAATGGAGATCCGGCTCGCGCGCGGCCACGAGATGCGGCTGGCGCACGGCCAGGTTCGGCTGCTGTAGAAAACAGCCCCGAACAATTGCGGGTAAGCTTTAGAATAAGCTTAGCCGCAGCTGTATATATATACATCAATACACACATACATACATACACATATACACATATACACATATATTTTTTTTAAATATACACACCCACACACACACACATATATATATATATATGTGTGTGTGTGTGTGTGTGTGTGTGTGTATTTAAAAAAATATATGTGTATATGTGTATATGTGTATGTATGTTTGGATTGGTAGTTGGCTCAGCTACCCACCCAGTTAGAGAGGGTAGGAGTAAAGGTTTAAATATTCTCCAAAGCGGAGTAGGCCTTTATTTTGTTTATGTTGAATGTTTTGCCTTGTTAAAGGAACAGGCGCATTAAAGCCGGTATTTAATTTCACCCTTATCGGTCTCCATTAAATATACCTCTGCACACATCTCTTACATATGGTGTCAGAATTTGGGATGAGAGGTGGATCTTGAAGTTCAAAGGGACTGCCTGTGAAATTTTTAGTGCTTTTGCCTGCATACTGTACAGTTCCTGCAAACAGCCTGAGCAACAAAACAAAGAATCACGTGCAGAAGTGACCAGAATTAAAGGGCTACACATCCAGGCAGGAAAACTACACTGCACTGGAGAAAGCCACAATGAAACAGTTTGACTGGGAGGACTGCGACAGATGGTGAATCACACAAGGTACTGATGCTGTGACCAGAGTCTACCCCACCACTTGTGTGAAGAGAAAAAAAAAGTGGGATTTTAAAAATGGCCACCCACCAGAAGTCAAATACAGACTCTTCATGAATAGGGAATAAAATGTATTCCTGGTGTAAAGAGCCCAGTCACATGAAGCAGTGTCCCCTTAGGTCTTATTCAGATGATGATGATCCCTATGTGGCCCTAGAAAAAGGGCTGCAGCCAGAGGAATATTTTTTTCAATGTGCCAAGGAACTGCAACAGCAAGCAATGCACTGGGGTCACAAGGAAGATACAGAAGTTTTACTTGGCAAGGGCACATCCAGTTTCTTTGATGAAAAAGAATGTGTTCACAGAACTGCTGATAATGTTTCAGAACCTACCAAAGTAAAGAAGAAAAAGTCTACAGAGATGCCTGTGAGAGCTATGCAAGCAAAGTCTGCCCACCTGTAGGACTACTAGCTGGATTTCTAGTGAATAAAGTGAAAACAGCTTCAATAGCGCCTCCTGAGGACAGGAAGAAAAAAACACCTGATAGCCCCAAAATGGAGGACAAGATGTGGTGTTCCTGTAATGAACCTTACCCCACAGAAGAGTGGCCCTTCCGGTCTATGAGGATGAGGATGAAGATATCTCTTATGGGGAACCCGATCTGAGTCACACCCACAAAACACCAAAAGAATGGTGGAGGTGCCTAAACTTGGTACGCACTGAAAAAACAGGTCTCTATGACCCCGAACATTCCTGCCGGCTAATGCAACTGCAAGAAAAGTCTGGTGGATACAGTGAAGCTGCTGAAATAAAGACGGTGACCCCAGTATCCCTGATGGGATGGAGTTGTCCAAATCAAAAAGGCGGAAAAAGAGAAAAGTGCTGCTTCACTTACCGTGGAAGGAACAGACACGTCCGCAGATCTCGCTCAGAAAAAGGGGGCCCGAGATGCTTTGCAGCCCAGACAAAATGGAAGATTCGTCATGTGGATTACAGACTATCCAGTGGGCCCAAGGCAGAAGTCGTGTAACACAAAGAAGTGTCTGTTCAGTGCCAACAGTGGGGAACCCTCAACCAACAATACCAGGGAAGCGGAGCCGGAACCAGTGAGTGACGATCCCATGACCAGGCCTGAAAATGCACTGCAAGCTGCCAGGCATAACTGTGATCTGCTCCATGAAGAATTGAAAATGGAGAGAGAAAATAATGCTGAGCTACAAATGACTATGCTCGCAATTTCCTCAACGGCCAAGAATGAATTGGAGAATCTAAGGACGGATCTAGATACTGTGAACACTACTATTACCGCCATGGATGAAAAGCAGAGCAAGTCTGACCGAATGATTGTTAATCTGAAACAGAAGTATGAGGAGATTAGTCATTCAGGAAGAGGTTCGCGATTGCCATAGAGACTTGGAAGTCTCTCAGAATGAGGTTCCTACTCTCTGCATAGAACTGGATGCCTCACATCAAGAGATCAGCAGTTGCAGCACAGAACTGGAAGTCTCTAAAAAGGAACTTCACAGTCTCTTTGAGAAGCTGGACATCTCTCAAAAAGCTGTCTACAGTCAGTATGGATTTTGAAATCTCTCAGAAGGAGCTTCACACCCTTAACCTATAGAAAGAAGTCTCACGCCAGAAGATCGTCAGTCTCAACACAGAAGTGCGTAAATGGAAGGAGGATTACAAGGAGGCCCTGAATATTATGGAGACAGTAAAAATTGAAACTACAACTCGGAAAGAAGAAAATTCTGATTTGACAGACCTAGTCAATGAAAAGAATGAAAAGCTGCACGAGCTAGGAAAAATGAAGAAACTATTGGAAGATTAAAAGTTAGAAGCATTGGAGTGTAACGTTTATGCTCACCACAAACCGGGACAGGACTGCGGGGCTGAGGTGGGGATAGATATACACCGACCTTAGACCACGAAGCCGGGTCCGGATTGTGTAGTCCGTAGTCATGCGTAGCCGTGTGAGGGTTGGAGAAGGCAGAGTAATCCATTGACAAGCCGTGGTCAAGGCACAGGAGCGAAGGTCGAGGTCAGAGGCAGGATTCGGCAACAGGAAAAACTTCAGCAAAGGCGCTTCAGCGTAGGTGCTAGCATGATAAGTCTTCTGGAAGGGGGAACAGGACATAGAGAAGGCCACTGGAAAACAAGGACTGCAGACAGGCCACAGAAACACTGAGGACTTCAGTGTAACCGCTTCAGCGCAGCAAAGGGGAAGTCTGCTAGGAACAGGAATAGTAGCACCGGGGCTAAAGTACAGGAAAGGCCTTAGGATACAGGAGGCTTCAAGAAAAGGTGACTATAGCACAAGAAGGCCAAGCCAGGCAAAACAGAGGTGCTTGTGGCATGCACAGTTACTTTGAAAGAAAGTCTATGTTCAGCAACTTCCTGGGGGAAGGGCAGGCATAAAAGTTGCATGTGTAAAACAAAAATTGTGAGGTGCTTCCAAGAAAGGTGTGATAAATAAATATATAAATATAGTGATAAATATAAATATATAGTGATTGATATCAACAGTGCTCAAAAATAATGATAGCAAAATTCGCTGCTCAACCCTCTTAGGAGAAGATCCAGTTTCTCCTCTCTTGACTGTTTGGAAGAAGCTTGTGGGGAGCACAGATTTTCACCATATGAAAGGAAGAGAATATATAATAGTGTAATATGTCCAAACACCTGTGGCAATACAGCATCGACACACTTTATTCGAGCAAATGCCCTGGCAGATACCTGGAATGCGCCGCTCCTCACCTCTGACAAGCCCCGTTGTGTTTGCCTTCCCAGCCACGGTTCATGCCTGGCTGACGGGGGGCCTGATCTGTTAAATGATAATGATCAGGATTTAATAGGCTGCAATGCTTCGCGTGTCCACCAGATGGCATTAAATCATGAATTGTAATGCAGTATATATATATACAGTACTGTATATACACAGTATATATATATACACTATATATGTGTACAGTACTGTATGTTAGGGCTTATAGGGGTTGTTGTTATACAGTATACACTGGCGACACACTTTATCGCAGTGCGGCCAGATCCGCAAGCCGGGAGATTTCCCGGCTTGCTAGTGGCCGCCCCTCGGCGTGCCGCGCGTCATAGACGCGCGGTCACGCGTCATCGGGAGCCTGCGCCCCCTGCACGCGTGTCCAAGGGCTCCCCGAGGGAGCCCTGGTGTCCCGCGATTGCGGGACAGCGGCAGGGGGTTCCGGGGGACCCGGCGGACCCGGCAGCGGTAGGGAGAGCGCCCCGATCGGAGGGCGCTCTTCCGCTGCTTCGGCGCGCGCCCGTCACACTCGGGCGCGCGCCAGGCTACTGCTGCGGCACAGAACGGGCAAATGCTCGAATAAACTGTGCCGCAGCAGTATATATATATATATATATTGTTGTTATACAGTATACAGTATATATATATATATATATATATATATATATATATATATATATATATATATATATATATACTGTATACTGTATAACAACAATATATATATATATATATATATATATATATATATATATATATATATATATATATACTGTATAACAACAACAATATATATATTGTTGTTATACAGTATACAGTATATATATATATATATATATATATATATATATATATATATATATATATATATATATATATATATACTGTATAACAACAATATATATATATATATATATATATACTGTATAACAACAACCCCTATAAGCCCTAACATACAGTACTGTACACATACAGTACTGTATATGCACATACATAAAGGATACTACTGTATGGGCGGTGGGGGCGAGATGTGTTTGCAGCAGAGAGAGATCCGCTGCTCTCTCTCTGCGCAAACATCGGCACATTAAAAATTATTTTAAATACATTTTTATTGATAGTGTAGATGTGCAGGGGGTCTCCGGAGCTGAACCGCGTTGGTCTCAGGTCTGGGGACCCCCTGCTCCCCGAGATACAGCCCCCTTTAGGGGGTGCCGGTATCCCTCTGCTTGGTTTAAAGGGCCCGACCACGTGATCGCGGCCTGTAAACCAAGCAGAGCAGAGGGATACCGGCACCCCCTAAAGGGGCCTGTATCTCGGGGAGCAGGAGGTTCCCTAGACCTGAAACCAGTGCGGTTCTGCTCTGGAGACCCTCTGCACATGTACAGTATCAATAAAACACATACAGTATACAGTATAAATAAACACTCGTTCTTTACCTTAGCGGCTATGCGCTATGGTAAAGAAGCAGCATTTCTGTATTTTAATAATATTGTACAGTGAGCAGGGGGTTCCCTGAGCCAGAAATTAATGCTCAGGGACCCCCCCTGCTCCTGCTCAATATTATTAAAAATACAGAAATGCTGCTTCATTACCATAGCGGATAGCCGCTAAGGCAATGAAGGGGTTAACCCACCGTGCCCGCTTTATTGTGTGTAGTGGGGATGGGTGAGTGGGGTATTTGGCCCTTGGTGTGAGTTTAGGACTTGCGGGGGGGTTGCGGGTGCACTTAACCCCTTCACGACCGTAGCAGTTAATACCGCTACGGTCATGAAGGGGTTAAGCCCTCCCGCTACCCCCCCACAAGCCCTAAACAAGCACCGTTGGGGCTAATACCCCATTCACCCACCCCCGCTACCCACAATAAAAAAAATACACACACACAGCAGCCGCCAAAAAATAAATAAATAAATCTAAATAAATAAATGACAATAAATACATTTGAAATACATTTTTATTGATAGTGTAGATTTGCAGGGGGTCTCCGGAGCTGAACCGCGTTGGTTTCAGGTCTGGGGACCCCCTGTTCCCCGAGATACAGCCCCCTTTAGGGGGTGCCGGTATCCCTCTGCTTGGTTTAAAGGGCCCGACCACGTGATCGCGGCCTGTAAACCAAGCAGAGCAGAGGGATACCGGCACCCCCTAAAGGGGCCTGTATCTCGGGGAGCAGGGGTTCCCCAGACCTGAAACCAGTGCGGTTCTGCTCTGGAGACCCTCTGCACATCTACACTATCAATAAAAATGTATTTTAAATGTATTTATTTATATTCATTTATTTATTTATTTATTTAGATTTATTTATTAATTGTGCTGCTGCTGCAAGTCCTAAACTCACACCAAGGGCCAAACACCCCCCTCACCCCCAATAAAAAAAATTCACGCACAGCAGCCCCACAATTAATAAATAAATATAAATAAATAAATAAATACATGAAGAGAAATAAATATATACTGTATAAATATACTGGATATATATACAGTATATATATATAATAACAATGCCTATACATATACAGTATATACTGTGTATATATATACTGTACACATATATATATATATATATATATATATCTATATATATATCTATATATATATATATATATATATATAGATATATAGATATATAGATATATAGATATATATATAGATATATACAGTATATATACACACAGATGATGAACCAATATAAAAATACATGTAGAATGGTTATCAAAATCATACTGTCCTACAAATAACACTTCTCTATACAGACAATAATTATAATCCATTTAATAATCCTAACTGATTTTACAATATAAAACATAACATTCCAATCCACACAGTACATTGCATTTACATTGTATAAATGATGCATAAAATCTATGCACCATATACATTCTGCAAATGAATGTTAACAATATAATTGCAAGCTACTCTACCAGTAAATACAAACACTTCCAAACAAGTCAACTATTTAAACCAATCAAGTAAACAAAAATCAATATATACTGTAAGTACCAACCAGAAAACACAATTTAAAACCAAAGCTAACCCTTACAATACCAAGGATTACATCTATCTAATTGTAAAAAACCTTATACATTATACACAGCATTGCAATGTACATGATGAACAATACAGTACATTCCCTGTATCTCCCTGCCTTCAGTGTAATCTGTTTAAAGCCCCCTCCCCCCTAATGTTTCTGTTAAACAGATTACACTGAAGGGAGAGAGATGTAAAGGCCTAAAGCCCCCTCCCCCCTAATGTTTCTGTTAAACAGATTACACTGAAGGGAGAGAGATTTTACAGAAACACACATTAGGGGGGAGGGGGCTTTAAACAGATTACACTGAAGGCAGAGAGATGTTTCTGTTACCAGTAAATCTCCCTCCCTGCTGTCAGTGCAGTGTATGTAAATGTGGGGGGGGGACCCAATGTGCATACTGTGAGGTCTAACCACCCTCACACCCTACCCACATACCGTTACCCCCCCCATCCTGGCCATGGCCCCTCTGCTTCTGCAAAACAGACACAAAAATTAAAACATACAAAGTAATGTCCCCTAACCACTTAATCACCATAGCGGTTATTAACCGCTACAGTCATGAAGGGGTTAACCCACCCTCACCCACCACTCGGGATGCCTACATACCCTCCCACACTAAGCCCCCCCCCGTGAGGCCTAACCACCCAGTCAGTACCCACAAGGGAGGCCTACCCACATACCGTTGGGGAAACACCCCACCCCCAGTACCCACAATAAAAACAGTACAATGACCCACAATAAACAGCATTATATTTATTAAATACATTACCCACCCCCTGTGCCCCCCCATAAATACAAGATTTATCCTTTTACATACAGGGTTCATAACGCAGCCCCACGCTAGTCCCCGGTGGGCTGGCAGGGCACCTGGACAGACCTACAGTTTACAGCAGCCCTTTTTACACAGGTTCTGGAGGCCTGCTGGTGGATCCTGCCAGCACCATGGCACCCAGGTGGTCTCCTTGGGTCACCGTGGGCCACAATTGGGTCTCCACGGTAGGCCCAAGGATGTCTGGAAGCCACGGGTCAAACCCACAGGTGTCTGAGGGGCCTCGGGTGGTTCCCTCGGGGGTCTGGGGAACTCACGGGTGCTCACTACGGGTCCACGGTGCCTCCACCGAAGTGGGACCACACATCATCATCCCCGCACCTACGGGTCGGTGGTGCCCCCACAGAAGTGGGACCACACATCGTCATCCCCGCAGACTACGGGTCCGCGGTGCCCCCACAGAAGTGGGACCACACATCATCATCCCCGCATGTGTCACCCGTGGAACCACCATCCTGATACCCTTGGGATACCCGAGGATACCCACAGGTGGTCTCCAGAGGCCCCACGCAAAACCACGGAATCAAACCCTGAATGTAAAAAAAATAAGCCTGGCCTATACATTCAATACATACACCCTCCCCCCCAACACCTACAGTACAATAATGTGCAAAATAACTATTATCCAGATATGGATAATAGATTAATTGCCCATTATTAAAAACATTAACTAGCATGTACAAATAAATCAAATACTACTGACCTCATCAATACGAAGTGTCCGTTGCCAGCAAAATCCTTGTCTTGTCCACAACATACATAGCAAATACAAAGCCAATACATTGCAATTACATTCAGATATCAATTAACCCCTTAAACACCTTATCAGATAATAACCGCAAAGGTAATTAAGGGGTTAAGCCACACAGGACCGATACCCACCCTTCACCCATGAATTTGTACTGTGGCTTCATCATGCAACTATATATATATATATATATATATATATATACACTGTATATATATACAGAGAGACAGAGAGAAAGAGAGAGATATATATATAGTGTATATATATATTTATATATATACACACGTTATAGACACACCCATGATAAACCAATATACAGTACAAATAAATGTAGAAGAGTTATCAAAAGCATACTGCCCTACAACCAAGTAAACAAAAATCAAAAGCCAATACATTGCAATTACATTCAGATATTAATTAACCCCTTAAACACCTTATCAGATAATAACCGCAAAGGTGATTAAGGGGTTAAACCACACAGGCCCGATACCCACCCTCACCCATGAATTTGTACTGTGGCTTCATCATGCAACTATATATATATACTGTATATATATACAGAGAGACAGAGAGAAAGAGAGAGAGAGATATATATATACAGTATATATATATATATATATATATATACACACGTTATATACTGTACACACCCATGATAAACCAATATACAGTACAAATAAATGTAGAAGGGTTATCAAAAGCACTGTCCTACAACCAAACACTTCTCCATACATACACACTAAATTAAAATCAATTTCCTTTAATATTCATAACTGATCTCTCAATCTAAATCATCACTAAACCTCTGAAAAGCCATTTAAACAACTTACGTTCCAATATAAATGATGCCTAAATATCTATGCACCATATACATTCTGCAAATTAATCAACCAAGTAAACAAAACTCAATTAGCAATCATTATTTACATCCCTAAACAATTCACACTAGATCCCGAACAATAAAACCATTAACAAATTCACGCCTAGAGCAGAACAATTAAGCCTTTGAAAAAATATAAGTACCGACAAAAATACAACCTTTACAAACCAAGCCTATCCCTGACCTTCCTCAAACACACAATACAATACCAAGGAATACATCTATCTAATTTTAAAATACTTTAAACTCACAATAAAACATACTGTAGCAGCATACACAAAATAATTTAAAACACATCTAATCCAGCTTTTAAAACAACATCATTTCTTACCCTGTACTGTACTGTATGTATATATCTCTCTAGACATATATACATACATACATACAGTGGCAAGAAATGATATACCACAAAAAAAAAATACACATGTTAAAAAACCTTTTGAAAAAATTAACAAGTTAAATAAAATACATTTCTTTACTGTAGTTCACTTACCATTACTTGCCCCCACCGACTCCCGTTGCGCAGCTTACTCACGAACCAATCCACGATCAGGAACCCATAAAATAATAAACCACAAAATAATAAACATTAAACTAAAAATCCAAATCAATCCACGGGTCTTCTATCTGTAATCCATCTTCATCTGTGTTCTTCTTTCTTCTATCTCCTTCCAGAGGGGCGGAGCGGGGTCTTCTCCCCGTCTGCGGCCACGCCCTGGTCTTCTTTCTTGGCCGGAGGTCCTTCCTCCGCGGCGTCTGGCTTCAAAATAAGACGACATAGGCTTTTAAAGGCCTATGACGTCACATTTTGCGTCATGGTTCCCACGGTCCTGATTGAGCCGTGAAAACCATATGTTTTGGCCGACAAAAAAAAAATGATGACGTCACTTAAAGGGAATGAAAGCACAGCCAATCAGAATGGCTTTGCTTCAATTGCCTTTAAGATGACGTCATGAAAAGGCACATGGCCGCCCTCACATGGTATGGTAGCCAATCAGAGTAGGGATGGAGTTCCCATGCTCTGATTGGCTACCATACCATGTGATCATTTGATGTCATTATTTTTTTTTTTGTCGGCCAAAACACATGGTTTTCACGGTCCAATCAGGACCGTGGGAACCATGACGCAAAATGTGACGTCATAGGCCTTTAAAAGCCTATGTCGTCTCATTTTTAAGCCAGACGCCGCGGAGGAAGGACCTCAGGCCAAGAAAGAAGACCAGAGCGTGGCCGCAGACGGGCAGAAGACCCCGCCCCGCCCTGCTGGAAGGAGATAGAAGAAAGAAGAACACAGATGAAGATGTATTTCAAATGTATTTATTGTCATTTATTTATTTATTTATTTAGATTTATTTATTTATTTTTTGGCGGCTGCTGTGTGTGTGTATTTTTTTTATTGTGGGTAGCAGGGGTGGGTGAATGGGGTATTAGCCCCAACGGTGCTTGTTTAGGGCTTGCGGGGAGGGGTAGCGGGAGGGCTTAACCCCTTCATGACCGTAGCGGTATTAACTGCTACGGTCGTGAAGGGGTTAAGTGCACCCGCAACCCCCCCGCAAGTCCTAAACTCACACCAAGGGCCAAATACCCCCCTCACCCATCCCCACTACACACAATAAAGCGGGCACGGTGGGTTAACCCCTTCATTGCCTTAGCGGCTATCCGCTATGGTAATGAATCGCGGTTCAGCTCCGGAGACCCCCTGCACATCTACACTATCAATAAAAATGTATTTAAAATAATTTTTAATGTGCCGATGTTTGCGCAGAGAGAGAGCAGCGGATCTCTCTCTGCTGCAAACACATCTCGCCCCCGCCGCCCATACAGTAGTATCATTTATGTATGTGCATATACAGTACTGTATGTATACAGTACTGTATGTTAGGGTTTATAGGGGTTGTTGTTATACAGTATATATATATACAGTATATATACTGCATTACAATTCATTATAGGGGACGGCTTCAAAGAGAACAGCTCGCAAGCGCCCCCATGTGTATTTACACGGCATTGCAGTATTGCAACCAGCCGGAATAAAATGCTTAAATCCCTGCCTGGAAAATAACGCAATGCACTCCGGCAGAAAACGATCAGAAACCTGAATACACCCGGGTATACCCGAATTCGCGGGACTAGCCGAGCGAGAATTAAGTGTGTCGGTACTGTATGTATGGGGATCGAGATTAAGAACTCACATTCTCCCAGTTAAAATACAGCATTGGAAGACAAACTGAAGACTCTGTAGTTTGCAGGGGGGTCTTGCTTAGAGTACTCTCCCTGGTGTCAGTGGATCAAGCCATTAGCACCATGTGCATAGACACATAAAAATCAAAGCGCAGCAGCAGTATACACCATCTACCCCTCTCCCGGGATCGCGTTGCGTCACTTCCGGCCTGGCCCGTCGCATCACTTCCGGTTTCGCGATCGATCTTGACATGGGTCCTCACGGGTTCTGAAGCATGGGGGGCACACTCTGGGTTGCTGCTGGTTCACTCTACGCGTTTCGCTGGCGTGGCAGCTTCGTCCCATTTCAAGATCGATCGCGAAACCGGACGCAATCCCGGGAGAGGGGTAGATGGTGTATACTGCTGCTGCGCTTTGATTTTTATGTGTCTATGCACATGGTGCTAATGGCTTGATCCACTGACACCAGGGAGAGTACTCTATGCAAGACCCCCCTGCAAACTACAGAGTCTTCATATTGTCTTCCAATGCTGTATTTTAACTGGTAGAATGTGAGTTCTTAATCTCGATCCCCATACATATTGCCACAGGTGTTTGGACATATTACACTATTATTTATTCTCTTCCTTTCATATGGTGAAAATCTGCGCTCCCCACAAGCTTCTTCCATAAAAGTTGCATGGGCAGCCAATAGGGGCAGGGCTGCATAGAAGGCAGTGTCAAACAAACTGCCGTGTATTTGCAGGATCAGGTGGTTCTGACTGCTCAGTGCAGGGAGGGATTTGCCTGAAACTCTATAGCCCTGTAAGAGTGGTCCAGCCAAACCCAGGACCGGATTCCTTACATGGAGCAATGCACACAAGCAGAACACCTACTGCAGAACCAACTGCAAGGCCTTCGTACGCACCTACAGATTGCCAAAAAGATGCAGCGATCTCTGCAGGAAGAAAATCTGTAGGCTGCTAAAGAAGTACAAGTGCTGCAGGAATGTCTGATTACCCAGTGTGTCCCTGTAAAGCAGCATGAGAAACTGAAGGCTACCCTGAGCATCGCTAGAGGCCATGCTTAGAGGCCAGGTGACTCGGTACAAGAGGGAGAACAAGGAGGTCTAGAAACTGAGGCAAGCAGCTGCGGCCCTAGCGAAGAAATCAGTAGAGCTCCAAAATATAATGAAGAAAGCGTTGATGCACACTCAGAGCAAGCTCCAGAAACAGGATTCTCTCGATGAGCTAAACTTCTTAAAAAGGAAGAAAAGCAGCACAGTAATTCAGAAATACTATACAGCTCTTGTCCAAGCAAGGTTGGAATGAGAAATGTATCTGCGCAAGTGCTCTGGAGCGCTCACCATACTGACTGCCTACAGATGAATGAAAACTTGTCTGCTAAATAGTCAGAATAAAGCAGCCTGCCTTATCCAATCCAAATGGAGAATGCAACGTCAAAAGAAAGAATTATGAACATTTGAAGCAGTGTGTAATCTTACACACTAGATGCCAACTATAATGATAGGCTTAGAGAAAGGTAGGCAAATTATGCCAACTATATTTTCAAATGATGATTGGTTACAGGTGTTATTTAGTAACACAAATTGTAAAAGAATCATCAATATTAAATAACACCCTCCTCTCTTTGACCAATACTTCCTAATAGTAATTTTTAATAAAATAGATGTATCAAGAGGTTTGGGACTAAGCCATGCTTCAGTAAGAACTATGGCTTTAGGCTTATACAAGAAGCACCATGCTCTTAATTAATCCAGTTTGGGCAGTTAGCTATTAATATTTATATTGATGATAGACAGCCTTTTGGGAAATTTAAAAGTGACATTTGTATCAGTGTGGGAGTTAATTGAAATAGAGTGCCTGGGTTTAATTTAATATCGCCTGCCAATGATAGTAACAAAAAGAGTATAAATAATAATAATTGTCTGTGAGTTGCAAAAGACATCACATGTGGCCCAAATGTAGGTGGATTTCCAGGGTATCCCAGAGATGGAGTCTAAAACATGCAGCGTGTCCCTAATATGTGATCTCAACTTGACCACCATAGGTTGTAAAAAATGGTCAACATACTGGGACACGCTGGACGTCATTGACTCCACCCCCGAGACGATTGGTCTCCCCGGTGGGTTTACTGTATCTTTATGTATCTTTGGTATATGGTAGAACACTGGTGTTCTAGGGTTTCGTTTGAATATCATAATATATAATATAATATATTCAAACGAAACCCTAGAACACCAGTGTTCTACCATATACCAAAGATACATAAAGATACAAGTTGAGATCACATATTAGGGACACGCTGCATGTTTTAGACTCCATCTCTGGGATACCCTGGAAATCCACCTACATTTGGGCCACATGTGATGTGGCCTCGCTTTATACGTGTATTGGTCATACTAAAGGGGTAGCAGCAATAGCACACTTTTTGGAAAAAGAAATTCAAATTAATAAGATACAGAGAGAATTCATTTTGGATGCAATCCTGTTCAATCTGGAACACAACTATTTTTTTATTCGAAAATGATTACTACTTGCAGATCTGTGGAACGGCTATGGGCACCCGCTTTGCCCCCAGCTATGCAAACCTATACATGGGCCTATGGGAGGATACTCATGTGTGGGGCAATGCTAGGCTGGGGGAGGGCTTGGTGTTCTATGGCCGTTTCATAGACAACCTAATATTCATTTGGGACGGTGAACAGGAGGCATTGAATGAGATCCTAACATCATTTAATGACAATCAGATGGATTTGAAGTTTACATTTGATATAAATAAATACAATATCAATTTTTTGGATTTGGAATTAATGGTTAACAATGAGAATGAAATTGTAACAAAAACATTCTTTAAAAAAGTGTCAACAAATGCATATTTACATCATAGCAGCAACCACTATCATAAATGGCTGGAGAACGTCCCCAGGGGCCAATTTCTCAGAATCAGGAGAAATTGTTCTCTTGAGTCTGACTACTTGGCTCAGGGGGATGCTCTAGTTAAGAAGTTTGTAGACAAAGGTTACAATAATCATACTGTCATGGAGACTTTCAAACAAGTGGGTCAACTAGATAGACTAAAACTTTTAGACCAGTCAAAGGCCAATATAATATCTAGAAACAAAAAGATGCGTACCATGGATAAAAATCAGACTTGCATTCCTCAGTTTATTACGCAATTTAACTGTGCCTCACAGAAAATTAAAAATATACTAAATAAACACTGGGAAATTCTACTTAGTGATCCAATCATAGGGAAAAATCTGCCACCAAAAATACCGGTGGTATTCCAGAAGGCCAGAAATATCAAATCAATTGTGGCACCTAGTAGACTGAGAAAATTCCAAAATACTATACAAACAAGTAAGAATATAAAAAATGGCAACTTCTTGTGCAATCGCTCAAGATGTCTTACGTGCAAACATTTAAAGAAGACTGAGACTATTACATCCCATTCAAATGGATCTATACATCAAATAAAAGGTCATACAGTATCAACTGTCTGTCCACCTATATTGTTTACGCAATTATGTGCCCCTGTGGGCTTCAGTATATTGGTAGAACCAAACGGGCCCTATGTATACGATTCTTGGAACATCGACGTAATATAATACACGGTTTAAAAACACATAGTCTGTCCAGACATTACGAATTGAAGCACAATAAAGATCCATCTTCTTTAGTAGTCATGGGTATTGAGGCAATCAGTTCGACACTTTTGAGTGGAGATAAGCACAAACTTCTTAATCTTAGAGAGACATACTGGATCTACGAATTGAATACACTTAGTCCAGAAGGCCTGAATGACTGTATCGATGTCAGCACAGTTATTTGAATCTTAATCTGCCTATATTGTGACTCTTCCCCTTTTTTTCTTTTCCTTTTCAATCATTTGAACCTCACCCCTCACAGGTTGGGCGATCGCGGAGGTCTGGGTTGAACATGCTTGACATGTTCCCTTCGTGATCACCAATTATAGATTATTAATAATTTACACCTTTAAGGAGATGCACATCATTATTTATAATATTTATCACATATAGTGGGGAATTTTATATAATATAATATCCACTAGTAGTTATATACATAATTATATATTATTTACATATATATCTGATCACAGTGCCCTTTGGGCTCATTCACAAATGATTGGTATCACACTTTAGTCTTATTTAATATCAATATACACACAACCATTCACAACACCTTCACCCCCCCCCTCCCCCTGTTTGTTCATTTATCAATAGTATTGGGGAGTGTCGAGAGATTGGCTGTACCATGCAATCTTGCTAGGCTGGTTATACATGT